>NC_140179.1:100043020-100130197 GCF_963971535.1 Notolepis coatsorum
AGCACCTGCCCTTTTGTGCCTCATAAAAAAGTGCCCTTTTTATGCCAATTATTTTTACCATATTTTCTTTTTTACCTCCATATAGAGAGAGTGATCTGCAATCTGCTTGGGTTGGGGGTGCAATTCCTAACAGGCTCAACCATATGGATAAAAGTACCCATATTATGTGCTTTACACAAACGAAAAACAGATATTCCATTACATTACACAAACTAAAAACAGATATTCCATTACATTACACAAACTAAAAACAGATATTTCATTACATTACACAAACTAAAAACAGATATTACATTACATTACACAAACTAAAAACAGATATTACATTACATTACACAAACTAAAAACCGATATTGTCTGAATTACTAGAAGAAAGAAATGCACCACCTTTGGCTGATAGTCATTTATTCATTTCTTAGGATTTCTTTTGGTCTAATAAATGTTTAAGGTTCTTGGATGGATCCCCTGCTGCCTCCTCCTCCTCCTCTTTCTCCTCCTCCTACTCTTCCTCATCTTCCTCCTCTTCCTCATCTTCCTCCTCTTCCTCATCTTCCTCCTCCTCCTAATCCTCCTCCTTCTCCTACTCTTCCACATCTTCCTCCTCCTCTTCCTCTTCCTAATCCTCCTCTTCCTCCTCCTCCTGCTCCTGTTCCTACTCTTCCTCCTCCTGCTCCTGCTCCTACTCTTCCTCATCTTCCTCCTCCTCTTCCTCCTCCTCCTGCTCCTCCTCCTCAATCTCCTCCTCCTCATTCTCCTTATTTTCCTCCTATTCCTCCTCATCCTGCTCCTCCTCCTCCTCCTCCTCCTGCTCCTCCTCCTCATCCTGCTCCTCCTCTCATCCTGCTCCTCCTGCTCCTCCTCATCATCTTGCTCCTCCTCATCCTGCTCCTCCTGCTCCTCCTCATCATCCTGCTCCTCCTCCTCCTCCTCCTCCTCCTAATCCTCCTCCTCATGCTCCTCCTGCTCCTAATCATCTTCCTCCTAATCCTCCTCCTCTTCCTCCTCCTCCTCCTCCTCCCTCCTCATCCTCCTCCTCCTGATCCTCCTCCTCCCAACTCATCCTCATCCTCCTGCTCCTCCTCCTGCTTCTCCTCCCTCCTCTTCCTCCTCCTCCCTTCCTCCCTCCTCCTCCCCCCTCCCCCTCCTCCTCCTACTCCTCCTCCTCCTGCTCCTCCTCCTACTCCTCCTCATACTCTTCCTCCTCATGCTCCTGCTCATAATCATCTTCCTCCTAATCTTACTCCTCCTCCTAATCCTCCTCTTCCTCCTCCTAATCATCTTCCTCCTGCTCCTCCTCCTCCTGCTCCTCCTCCTCATCCTCATCTTCCTCCTCCTCTCCTCCTCCTGCTCCTACTCCTCCTCCTCCTCCTCCTCCTAATCCTCCTTTTCCTCCTCCTCCTCCTGCTCCTAATCATCTTCCTCCTCCTAGTCCTCCTCCTCCTCATCCTCCTCCCTCCTCCTCCTGCCTCTCCTCCTCCTCCTCCCTCCTCACCCCCCCTCCCCCCTCCTCCTCCATCCTCATCGTCCTCCTCATGCTCCTGCTCCTCCTCCTACTCCTCCTCCTAATCCTCCTCTTCCTCCTCATGCTCCTGCTCCTAATCATCTTCCTCCTAATCCTCCTCATCCTCCTCCCCCTCCTCCTCCTAGTCCTCCTCATCCTGCCTCTCCTCCTCCCTCCTCATCCTCCTGCTTCTCCTCCTGCTCCTCCTCCCCTCCTCCTCCTCCTGTTCCTGCTCCTCCTCCTGCTGCTCCCCTCCTCCTCCCCTCCTCCTCCTGCTCCTCCTCCACGGGGAGCAGCGTACTGGCTCATGTAAAATGGCAGGCCATGCATTATGCAGCAGCTTAGGTAACAGCGCCGGATCTTCATGTCCTCGGCTACAGTCCACTTGTCGCTGCTCTGGTCGTAGCGCTCCACCTTGGAGAGGGTGGTGGAGCCACTGTAGCCTCCGACCACGAAGAGCAGGTCGTCCAGCACCGCGATTCCAAAGTTTCTGCGGGGGGTGAGCATGGCGGGCAGGGCGCTCCAGGAGTCAGTCAAGGGGCTGTAGGCCTCCGCGCTACGCAGGTAGTTTCTACCGTCCCACCCTCCCACCTGAGGACAGGACACATGAGAGGAATGTTTTAGTGTGTGGCTCAGGCAGGCAGACACTGTATTAATCCATTTATGGAAATGAGGGCATCACAGCAGCATTACAAGTCAAATGATACATATCTATAGAAATATCTAGTATAAAGCATTTGTCTCCGTGTGCACCTACCGCATAGCGACTCCCAGTCCCCAACGCCTGCTGCTCATAGGGGTGATCAGAGTCCACTGGTTGGTGTCCGGGCTGTAGCACTCAGCTGTGAACAGATAGTTGTCGCCACCACAGATGTAAACCTGTAATAAGAAAGAATATTCTAATTTAGTTTATATATTCCATTTGATTTCATTCTACTTTAATTGTCTGTTAATGTTGATGCACCAAAGGACCCAGACACATCTTTTGTATGTGCAAGCTTACTTGGCAATAAAGACATTTATGATTTCTGATCTAACATTCCTTGTGTTCATCTAGCACCCTGTGTCCCTCAGTTCCACCCACCTTGCCCTGGAGGGCTGCTGCCCCGGCCTTGCTCCTGCGCCTCAGCATGGGTGAGATCACTGTCCACTGGTTGGTTTCAGGCTCGTAGCACTCTGCCGTGTTCAGTACCCCGTCTCCGCCGTCCCCTCCCATGGCGTAGATACAGCCGCCCAACGCGACCACGCTGAGCTCACTGCGGCGTGAGTGCATGGGAGCCGCCTGCAGCCAGCTGCGAGTGACGGGGTTGAACCTGCGCACACTGCTGAGATGCCCCCAGCCGTCCTGGCCGCCGACGCAGTAGACCAGACCGTGGAGATAAGCGGTGCCGTAATACCACCGGGGACTCCCCCTCAACACTCACGTCCATCCATCCACCGGCTCGGATATCGTAAGCCTCCATGGTCGTGCTGCCGCCACCCCAGTCTCCGATGGCCAATAGGACCTCCTGGGGCAGGCGTGGGCGGGTCAGGGGGTTTGGGAGCCTGTCGGAGCCAGAGGGGTTCAGGACGCTGAGGATGAGGGGCCTGCAGTCGTGGCTGTCCCTCACCACAGGGTTGTTCTGGACGTTGTTCCTGAAGTAGTCAGGCCTCATCAAGCCCATGCGAACCTGGGAAGAGACAAGCAGACAGCGGGTACAACTTAGACATCGGTTATAGATGGTTTCTGTTGCTAGGGAACAGTTTGGACCCAAATGTTTGAGAACCACTGTACTAGGGAACCTAGTGTTGTTTTAATGTAATGCACAGTAATACAATTCGTTTTTTATTTTTTTTTATAAATATTTTTATTTTATTTTATTTTCATACATAAAACAGAACATAACAGTACAATAATAACACTTTGACTGCCATGAAACGTGTTTTGACGTCATTGCTGGCCATGCTCAAGTTGCCGGGGGACGCTGTACAGCGTCCTTATATCAATATTTAAAAAATCTGCGATCGGATTCATATGTCCCCTCCGCTGGCCTGAGATCCACCAGCAGGACCCACTGAGCTCTCTGGCGGTTCAGGAGCGCCATCTGGTGGCCGATCGGCGCAATCGCTTTAACAGGAAGTGGCATAGAGGTTGTGCTACGTCCGTAGTACTTCCGGGTGCTCGCTATAGGTCCCGCGACTCTGGCTCGTCACGCTACACAGTGATCGAATGCCAATAACTCGATAAACAACATGATTTGGACGTATATACCATTATACAAGCTGGAGATGGACCGGGTAAATTTACATCCCATAATGATAAGATTTCAACTCTACGATGATCGCCCAACGGCGCGCGGAGACTGGGGTGAGTTTCAGCGTGTAACGTTACCGTCTTCGATACTATCTGCTATTATCAACATTTGACCCACATTAGATGATTGGTATAACGCTGCCCACGGAATTATAAACGGCCCCTAGCCCATCCGGTCAACATCAGATGACGTGTAGTAACTTCTAGAAGTACGTCTAGTTGTAATTTTTTATATCGCGCTGATTGCCATAAATCATCAATTGCATCAGTATTGCATCATCAATATAATGTATTTGGGGCTATAGATCACGTTCTGGAGAAAGCTGCAGAAAGAGATGAAAACATACTTATACATTAGACCATACTTTACTATGAATATGTGAATGAAAAAGTTTAACGTTGCTACACAATGAACAATACATATAGGACTTTGAATGGGCCCTAATAATGGCAATGTAGCAATAGAATTTAAAAAGTTATTGCCCTGCAAAGAAGGGGACTTTCTCCATAGACAAATAGCGCTGGCAATCTATGGTATATCATGAATTTAACCTTAGGCAACCAAAGTGATAATAATAATAACAATAACAACAGCGACGACAACAATAATAACAGTAACATGAATCATAATGACCTTGACAAGAGACAGACAAACAAGAAAAAGTTAAATAATAAAAATTTTATTAAAAATAAATGTGGCTCAGGCACTAGTAACCACGTTTGTGTATCCGTAATACAATTAGTTACCTTGGGCAGCAGCAAAGGGATGTGTGTTTTACGCTCCTCACGGGAGTGGTCGATCCAACGGAGGACTGCCTCGAACACGTATCCTCGCTCTTCACGTTCAGATCGAGACCCTCTCGATGATGTCCACCAGTTGCTGCGCGGACAGCTCCACAAGCTCCTGTGAGACGTGCAACATCTCCTCAAAGTGGCACACGGTGAAGAGATGGGCCTTGCGCCTCAGGTCAGGGCAGCAGTAGATGTCCGCGAACCTCCAGATGCCGACACAGTTTTCCAGAGACAGCTGGCCTTCTAGGAAGTCAGAGCACGCTCCTACTATGCCAGTGACGAGAAGCTGGTCTGCAGCCACCAGAAGCTCTTTCACGTTCTCTGCTGTCACCAGCACAAAGTGTGTGTAGGAGTACTCTATGATGAGCTGCATCATACCCGGGGACACCCCAGGGATACTGTAGACTGCTTTATCTGAGTCGCTCCAGCGAGTGAAGAGGGCTCTGTGGGACGCAGAGTATAGAGATATCTGATGAGTAAACAGTAAGCAACATTCTGTCCTGTGTAGTAATTAGGGCTGACCCCTATTAGTCGACTAATCGGTCGAAAGGAGCCGTAGTCGACTGCCAACCTCTTAGAAGCGTGGCTAACGCTAATGGCACGCATACCAGAGGCCAACTGCCTAAGAAAACAGGCACAGAGGCACTGAAAGAGGATTTCACCCATCTAATGCAGCGGTTCTCAACAGGGGTTCCCCGGCACACAGGGGTTCCGCGGAGAGCTGCCAGGGGTTCCGCGAGATGCCTGGCAATGTTCTTTAAAAATATAGAATGACAACAGTCTTATTTTGAAAATCCTATAGCGGGTCTCATTTCTGCCCACGCGCAGCTCCAGCTAAATAACTAGGCTCCGAAAGCTAGCAACATTTAGGTCATTATGATACTCTTATTTTGAAACTCCGTGGTGTCGTGACTCATATCCGCTCTACAGCACACAGCCAATAAGGATGCATCTCAACACAGCAGCCTGAGCAGTGAGCTTAGCGTCTCTCAGCTCAGCAGTAGTAGCGTACTCTGGATCTGGAACGCTGACATTGAAACACAGCAAGGATAGTGTTTTTGCGACCCAAAACAAATCCCTGCTGTTTTATTCCGCAACGGGTCAAATGCATATAACATGCTTTGCAATCCTTGCCATTCCTTTGTGGCCACGTTGTGTTTAAGACCGGAATTAATGTCCCTTTAGCATAAGCTAACAACAAGCCCTGTTCAGAGCGACAGAGAACAGCAGGGTGGGGACTTGGAAGGAGGACTGGGAAGGAGGGGGGGGGGGGGCATTCTCCCTCTATGTGTGTGCGTTTGAAAAGATATGATGAAGTCAGACTACTATATTATATTGATAGTAAATGTACTGAGGGTGGACAGACAGATTATGTTGATATTTAAACATAAAAAATACAATACATAATAAATGTATCCATGATCATCATGCAACATAAAACAATTGCAGGAACGGTTTGGGAGAGGAAGGTGTTTTAGGTTGCGTGTTCCAAAAAATTTACTTAAAGTTTAAAGCTCAATATATCAAAACGTGGCACTTTATAGTGAACAGGCACTTTATAGTGAATCCAAATTATTTTTTGGATTACAGAAAATTATCCCTAAAGTGCTATCTGATGCAGCTGCACTGTTTTCCATGAAAATACCATATTTGGATAAGTTTGACCATTTCTAAAAATCTGAAAATCATTAAGTCACTCTGGATAAAAAAAGACTTTACAGATTGAGACAAAGCTTCCTGACACATCTCCATCCAAACTCTTGGAAGAACTCATTGAAATCTCATCTGATACCACCTGGAGAGCTAGTTTCAGAGTGTGGTGCTGAGTACCAAGTATCTCATGATGCTGCAGTTAAGGTGTTGATACCATTCAGCCCCACATATCTGTGTGAAGCTGGCTTTTCATCCATGACAGCTCTGAAAACAAAATATAGGGCCAAGTTGAGCCTTGATGATGACATGCGTGTTGCCTTGTCAAAGATCTCCCCACGTATTGACCGTATTATTAGCCAGCAGCAGCGGACCTCGCATTGAGCTAGAAATGTCCACTGAGTGAACGAGTGCTTATTTTCTGTATTTATTTATATTTTTTGAGAAATGGTAACTTGGTGATCCTTTTCTGTATTTAAAAAAAATACATGATTTTCTGTTTTTGAGAAATTGTCAAACTTATCCAAATATGCTATTTTTATGGAGAACAGTGCAGCTGCAACAGATAGCACTTTAGTGATCCTTTTCTGTATTAAAAAAAAAATACATGATTTTCAGTTTTTTCTTAAATAAACATTATTTTGAAAGCAAGCACTTTTGTCATCAGATTCAGACAACTTTATTGATTCCGCGTGGGGCAATTCATATTTGCAGATTCACCAACAAGCAACAAAGACAAACAAACAACAATACATCTCAACGACAGCACGGCAAATAAAGAATCATTGTATCATCATTGTAGCAAAAAAGACAGGACCGAAAAAGTCTTTGTCGTATGTAGGGGTGCCCTGGAATATTTTATTGAACACAGGGGTGCCTTGGCAGCAGAAAGGTTGAGAACCCCTGCTCTAATGAACACACTAGACTAGACAAATAACAAGATGTATCCATCAGTGGACCAATTGCATGCTTTTGCAGAGGACAACAAGCCTTCAGTCGACTCCTTCAGACATTAAGCACCCCCCACAGCCCAAATGGAATGATACATTTTTATATATATATATATATATATATATATATATATATATATATATATATATATATATATATATATATATTATACTTTTTTTTATTACATTTTTTATAGTCGACTAATAGTCGACTAACGGCACATTTTGGCCAATCATAGTCGACTATCCAAATCCTTAGTCGGGGACAGCCCTAGTAGTATTTTCACTGTAGAAGTATTAGGGTCTTAGCACAGTAGAAGTATAATATCTTTTTACAGTAGAAGTACAGTATAGTATCTGTTTACAGTAGAAGTACAGTATAGTATATGTTTACAGTAGAAGTGCAGTATAGTATATTTTTACAGTAGAAGTACAGTATAGTATCTGTTTACAGTAGAAGTACAGTATATGTTTACAGTAGAAGTACAGTATAGTATCTTTTTACATTAGAAGTACAGTATAGTATCTGTTTACAGTAGAAGTACAGTATAGTATCTTTTTACAGTTGAAGTACAGTATAGTAATTTTTTTAGAGCTGGGCCGTTAACGGCGTTAACGCAGCGCATTAAACGCGAGACTAGTATTGCGCGATAATATAATTGACGCCGTTAATCGATAAAAAATAAATAAATAAAATATTTTACTTTTTTTTTTTTTAACCTTTATTTACCCAGGGTACTGTAGGTTCGCTGAGCACAGATGCTCTTTTTCAGGAACGCCCTGCTTCACATTCACACAGTTCCATTCTGAGCAACTCCACTGGAGCAGTTGGGGCTCAAGGGCACTTCAGCGGTTGGTGTTCCTGCCGGTCCCGGGGATCGAACCGGCAACCATCCGGTCACAAACACGCTTCTCTAACCTTTAGGCCACCGCTGCCCCACGGGCTGAACTGAATTGAGTGACCTGACTGGTTTATGGGAGTTTAACACACATGCTGGACTGAATTGAGTGACCTGACTGGTTTATGGGAGTTTAACACACATGCTGGACTGAAAATGAATTGTTTGTTTTATGAAATGTTTGCTTATGATTTGAATTGAATCCAATACATGGACATTTAGATTTTGAATTGCGCATGACTCTTGATTGGTTTTTGAATTTATGAAAAGGTAATTGATTGTTACATTTTAGCAAACTAACCTATGATTTAGCTTGCTCAGTAGTCTAGGCCTACTATTAATTAAATTATTTGTCTACCTTTATGTGGTACAGTCTTATGCCGGAGCAATAGGCCTAATTAACCAATTAAAAAGGTAATTTGATTTGCATTGGCAGGGTTTGACCCTGTCTGGCACCCAACAGGAAAAAAGAGTGTGTACAAAGACACCAAGAGCTCTACTTTACCACATCAATGAACCAGAGAGCTAACTAACACTGCACATGGTCTAGGACAGGGGTCAGGAACCTTTTTGACTGGGAGAGCCATAAAAGCCAAATATTTCTAAATATATTTCATTGAGAGCCATATAGTATTTTTAACGTATAATGAATTAAATATGTCTTACTTTTAATGCGACTTCTGGTGCTGCATGGTTTTGCTGATGGCCTTGTAATCTGGTTCATACGTGGTGAGGTTGAGTTTCATGCAGGCGTTGAGGCTTCCATCAGTTAAACGTGAGCGTACAGATGTGGGACTGGAAAACGAGGCGTCTACCGCCGGTAGCAAGCTAGATGACGCTAGATGACGTCTTTTTAAGCTGCTCTGCCTGGTTCAACCAGTAGGGGGAGTCGAGTTACATGGTGGAGAGTGGGAGCTATTCTACAATCTGTGTGTGTGTGTGTGTGCATGCGACACTAGTCTTGGACATATTATTTTGCAATGTAATGCTTTTCTGTAGATTATTTGACTGTCATTGGTACAGTAATGGTGTGGTATTTTCGATTAACGTGCGTTTTTTATGGATAATCATCTAGATACTCAGATACAGTGCAGTATTATTCTTTACGAGACAACCCATACGTGCTGGCACCGAAGACCCGCCCTACTCTGCCTCTGATTCGCAGAATGTGGCTCTAGTTAGGCTCTGGTTGGGGGAAATGTAACTGGCCCGTCGATTATTGTGACCAGGCTTTCCTGTGGATTTCAGCTGTCGCTGTACTGAATTTACTGGTAAGCTAACTTCGGTTTAACGTTAGTTTGTTTACTACAGTTATGTAGTCAACTAAGGTAACGTTACAGTAGCAACTGCTCAAATAAAGCTGTATCCAGATTGCTGTCAAGTTAACGTTATGGTCTCTCGAAAATCTAATGCGACCTCAAGGCTTTTCAACACTGGCTGCGTAATATTAGTTAACGTTAACGAAAATGGGGGACCCTGATGTAAACAAGACTAAAGTCTTTCTCTGGTCTGTGCATCCCCTTAACAATTGTGTGTATTGAGCTGTACTGTATTGTACTCATTCTGCAATCTGTTAATGACATTTACATATCTGTAGATACTATATCTATATCTGTACATCCCTTACCTACTCTTACTAGTTACGCTGCTGGCCAGTATGACTTACTACCATAGTGTCTTCTTTATATCTATATCATTTTCCATACCCAGTTCTCTTCTCTAATGGCTATTTTCTTTTTATGTTGCAGATACCTGTCAAACTGGAGACTATTTCCACTCCATCGCCATCAGCTACAGAGTGGGGTTTTGAGCTACTACTTAAAGGCACTGGGTCCTATGTACAATATATAGTTTTACTGCTATGCCCCTATGCTATAATTGCTATTACTAACTATATTATGCATTAATCACAACAAGTTATTTTCTTAAAGTGTCCTTTGTGTTTAAAGTGACCTATGGTGTGAGCGAGTGCACTGTGTGTGCATGTGTTTTTAAGTTACTGTAGACCCACATTAAAGTCAAGATTACTATTTGGATGGTATCTGTGTCAATGATTCCATTCAACCAAAGTGAGTATCACTGTATTATACTACAACTCTATACATACATCTGAGTAGTGATTAGCACTATTACTCAGTAGTACTAATTTATATATTTTACACAGTTTAATCACCTGTTCATTGTATATCACTATTGCACTTTACTGTTACATTTGCACTCTCAAAATTAGATTAGATTCAAATGTACAGCACACCATATACTGCTATAGTGGAATATACTATTCATAAATCATATACCATAATGTATACCATCTTGTTGCGCGCTCCTGGCCACCGCAGTGTCATGATTAATTGAAAATGGGGGACCCTGATGTAAACAAGACGAAAGTCTTTCTCTGGTCTGCATCCATCCCCTTAACAATTGTGTGTATTGAGCTGTACTGTATTGTACCCACTGTATTATGCCACATCAATGTGGAACGCCCTACCTAAAGCTGTAAAGGAATGTGAATCGCTACCCACTTTCAAAAACACTCTCAAAAAACACCTACGTGAGACTGCAATTCGAAACTGGCCCCTACAAATGTCCTAACCTAGTTGTACAGTAAATGACCAAGTAAGGCTTTGTCAATATTCCAATGCACAGTGTAAAATGTGTGTGTGTCCCCTACCCAACCCCCCCCCCACCTCCAATGTACAGCCCTCACCCAACCCACCCAACCAACCTCCTCCAATGTACAGTTTCTACGCCAAATGTATATACACTCCTTTTCTGGACACTTTTGTATCACAAACAGTACTGTATTTGCAAATCTGATATGTCATAAATGTATAGATGTAGCAGTACTGTCTATTTGATTTGATTTTGATTAACAGGGGCATCAAAGACCTGCACCGGCTCATCACTGAACCTACAGTAGTCAGAGTAAAATAGAATAGTGCAGTGCAGTGCAATAAAATAGTAGAATAGAATAGATAAAAAAAAATTACAGTGAAAGAGATACAGACAAATAGCTAGCTAGTCTATTGATAGTTATGTACAGTACATTCATCACAAAACACTCTATATTTTTTTATAGTTTTATTCACATTGCAGAATGGGTACACAAGTCAATACACACAATTGTTAAGGGGATGCAGACCAGAGAAAATACGTTTGTCTTGTGTTGTGTCCTACTGTTACACAGTGTCTGAAGCATGCAGTTACAGATACCTGTATCACTGTACATATTAATACTATATCTATATCTGTACATATCTCTTACCTACTCTTACTAGTTACGCTGCTGGCCAGTATGACTTACTACCAGTACCATAGTGTCTTTATACCTGTATCACTGTACATATTAATACTATATTTATATCTGTACATATCTCTTACCTACTCTTACTAGTTACGCTGCTGGCCAGTATGACTTGATGATGATTCTATTTTCCGCTTTGACCTCCATTATTTGCTATAATTAATGGCAAAACCTTTATCAAACCAGTTATGAGGTTGTTGCATATGTCTATTGTGAGTTTATTTGTCCAAAAAAAGTTGATGGCAGCCACCAATTCCTCCTTTGTGTGAGGTTTCGCCTCTCTGCGAATGAAATCTTTTAACATATGCCACACGATTTCAATGGGATTCAGGTCTGGAGACTCGGCGGGTGTTTTGACCCAATTAATTCCCTCTGCTTCAATGCAATGTCGTGCGGCTGTGTGTTTTGGGTCATTGTCTTGGAAGAATCTGTGGCGTGTCCCAAAGGTTGAACGTATCCAGGGGCTGACAACTGCCTTGATTATTGCGTCCTCAAAAAACAATCTGTCCATGATCCCATCAAAAATTACCAGAGGGCCCCGGCCCTCTCTGGAAATCGCGCCCCAAACATGGAGTTTCAAGGGGTGTTTTGGGGCTGGTTTACCCATTCGATGGCCTTTCTTGGAAAAGCACTGTCTAGCCAAATGTTCGAGTGACACAGTGCTTTCGTCTGTGAAAATGACGTCATGCCACGTTTCAAATGTGTCACGCCATAGGTGAGCTTGTGCAAGTCGTAATTCTTTATTCTTTTCCCGAATCATTGGCCAGAATTTTGTCTGGCCATATTTCCAGCCAAGACGTCTACGCGCTCCCCGTATCGCACTCAGTCCGACACGGACCCCAAACACGTCATCCAGCTGTTTCTGGACTTGTCTTGCAACCATGCAATCGCGTGCCTTGGTCATCTTGTCAATAGCAACCATGACATTGCTATAGAGAAAGAAAAAAAAGAGGACATTAATTGATGCATACAGTCACGCCAATATGATGTTTATAATAAGTCCCTGCAACATTTGTTTGCATCAATATCCCAGTGTACCCAACCCCCCCCCCCCCACCCAACCTCCTCCAATGTACAGTTTCTACGTCAAATGTATATACTGTATTTGCAAATCTGGTATGTCATAAATGTATAGATGTAGCAGTACTGACTATCTGTATGTCATGTATGTCATATGTCCTGATGAATTGAAAATGGGGGACCCTGATGTAAACAAGAAATCCCCTTAACAATTGTGTGTATTGAGCTGTACTGTATTGTACCCATTTCTGCAATCTGTTGTAGCTGCGTTTCAATATTTGTCAAAAACGTTACCTTTTGTAGCTCAAAACACGAGTGGAAAATAAAAACTTAAAATGATATAAATGCACTTTTAACCTATCGCTAAACTATTGCCAACCTAACGTTTTACATTCTACATGTACTTACTCAGACAATTTAGGAGGCGCTCGAGGTCGTGGTTCTTTCCTTTTGTAATGCGTCCAAACTGTGTTCTGTGTAACATGGATTCCGACCGATGCAAGGTGTTGCCGAATTTGTTTGGTCGACATGCCTTGAGATCGAAGTCTGCGCACATCTCTCGAGTGTTGTTTGCAAATTTTAGTCATTTTGGGCAGCAACACAACACACTGTACAAACTACAGTATAACACTTTATATATACAGTAGTACAGTAGTGGATTGATCTGATTGGTCTGATGCAGACGGGCCATTCACGGGTTTGAGGCGGGGCTTCGTGGCGTAGACAAGTATTAGTGGGGTGTCTCCCCCCTATTCCCATTCCATTTATGTCTTATCATAAATAGTAGATACTGAAGTTGTAGAATAATACATTACTGTTAAATATGTTTTCATTGCAATATTAAGATGAAAATTACTTTTTCAGAAAGGTATGATGTCCCTTTCCTGAACAGGGTTATTTGTTTGCTTTAAATTATAAATAAATAAAATATTTTATGTAAACCACCTGTTTTTAAAAGAAACACATACAATTCGCACATATATATTTTATAATTAGGAGAAAACTGTGATATTTGGATGCAGTTTTTTATTTGCATATTATTGCCCCCCACTTAGCTATTGAACACACTAGATTATTTAAACAGATATCTCACAGTATGATTACATTATTATTAAAAACTATCAAGATGACAGTATTTTGTATTTGTCAATGCCTCTGTCTGGAAACAAGTATGCTCCCTCATGGAGAAGATGTAGGCATGTTAAAAGAACAAACCTCTTACTGTTAAAGTATGTTGTTTGAAACCATAAAGGTTGTCAGTGTTTTTTTTAGATGGTTTCTTAGATGTTCCTATCCTGTTGTAACAGTTGTTGATAATACCTATGATTCTGATGTTGTGTTCAGTTAGCATATTAGCTTACAACAAACTGTGACTAGCTAAGCAGAAAACGCTTTTGTCCCCCTCTCCTTGATAAGGTGTTAATAGGTTTGGGGGAGCAGAGGTGAGTAGCTGAGGTCTTGGGGAATTCATATGGAAATGTGACAATGGTCTATCTGGGGGTGTTGGTACAGTACAGTCGCATACAGATTACTGGGGGTGGGGAACAGGGGCGTCCATTTGGTATGGCAAGTGATACAGTATTAAGATGAAAATTACTTTTTCAGAAAGGTATGATGTCCCTTTCCTGAACAGGGTTATTTGTTTGCTTTAAATTATAAATAAATAAAATATTTTATGTAAACCACCTGTTATTTAAACAGATATCTCACAGTATGATTACATTATTATTAAAAACTATCAAGATGACAGTATTTTGTATTTGTTTATGCTAGTGTCTTCACCATGGCACCTAAATCAACAGGCCAAAGGTCAAAATCATACAAAATCATACAGAGACAGACTTAAAGATGATCCAGAACAAAATCAAACAAAAGAGCGGTATAAAAAGAGAAAACAACAACGACTGCACTTTCTACATCGCCTTAGAGTTCATGGTGTAGATAAAAAATGTTTGTTACTTTTCTACCAATCTGTATTAGAGAGTCTCATCAGATACGGTATAACAGGCTACTTACTCTAATCAGGGGCGTCCATTTGGTATGGCAAGGTATGGCACTCGCCATACCTTGGCAAATAAAAATGTAAAAAAATTACAATTTTTTATGTTGATTTATAATTCGAATGTCAACATTATGAACGAAGCAATTATCTCACTTTTACTAGGTGGATTTTACTGTGACTAACTGAAATATGCCCCAAAAAAAGGAAAATGGACATAGGGAAATTATTTTATCAAAGGGCAGCAGAGACAAGTGATACAGGGACACAGGTAAGGTCTGGCTTAGTGATTATAATAGTGCAGTTCAGCATTCAGTAACCCATACTTTTTGTGAATGTGTTTTTGATACTACATTCTGTTGAACACACACCTCAAAACCGTACCTAAGGAAAATTGGCTCAATTGCAAGAAAAGTAATAGACAGTTATGATATTACATTCATATTTGGTATGGCAAGGTATGGCCCCTCCTACCCAACCCCCCCCCCCACACTCCTACCCACCCTCTTCCAATGTACGTTGGTTGGTTGGTGAGCTTGGGCCAATGGGCGACAAGCAGCTGAATACATTTTATTTCACAGCGATACACTTTTTTTCAGTGTAATCACTACAGTATAGTATTCTTACTGAGTCGCAGATGCAATGACGACTTTTTACAGTAAACAAACGAAGATATCTACAGTTGATCGGCCGTGCGTGATGGCAGCGCCAATAAAAGAAAAGCAGCCGCCAAAGAGCAAGATTCGGATGGTTAAGAAAAAAGCTGTAAGTATTACATCGGACATTATTACATTGAGACATCGGACATTTACGCATATAACGTAGAACATTTGCGCATATTTGGCTATGGTTAGACTAGTGTATTCCTGGCGTTTTTTTATACGTTTTTGACGACGTTTGATGTCCTATCTACACATAAATGCGTTTTACCATCTGCGTGCCCTTCCTGTGTACAGTGTGTGTGTTTGGGACAGAGCTCCGTGTCCCAAATAGCTTCAGCTACCATGTGTTGTCAAGTTATTGTTATAAGGACCCCAGTCCAAGCTACAACAGTCTGCATTCCCTTAACAATTGTTTGTATTGAGCCGTATTGTATTGTACCCATATGCAATATGTTAAATAAAGTTTACATCCATTCATTCTGCTAGCATTACCGATTGCATGAGCAGCTGGCTAACGTGAGCTATCAGGATTCAGACCCTGTTAGCTCAGAGTTCCTCTTTCAACTTAACAAGCATTAAACAAAATGGCCCAGTCATCTATTCACCTTTGTTTAATACACACAGCGTTGTCTCTAATGTTATCGCATGAATTGCATGAATTGAAAATGGGGGACCCTGATGTAAACAAGACGAAAGTCTCTCTGGTCTGCATCCCAAGACCCAACACACAGTAACAGTACTGTATATTGGAATACCGTTTATGTCACAAATGTATCAGTACTAAATACCTATATGTCCCTATGCCAATCAATCTAACCTGCTTTGCAATCCTCGCCATTCCACTACTACTATATATAATAATAATAATTTATTTTGCATCCCTTTTTTTCCCTGTGCAGGCTGCAGTTTCAAGCGTGTTGACACCACAGTCCAATGTCGTTGGACCAACACCAGCAGATGCAGAAAAAACCATGACGGAGTGGTGTAATGAAATCGTCATGACGATAGTCAAAACATACTTTGCCAAGCTCGAGGAACGCCGTGAGGCGACGGAGAAAGACTTGGCCATACTGCGTACACAACATCAGGCCACAGAGCAACAACTTCAGGCCACAGAGCAAGGTCGTGCTACGCTGGAGAAACGGCATGAGGCGACAGAGAAAGACTTGGCCATACTGCGTACACAACTTCAGGCCACAGAGCAAGGTCGTGCTACGCTGGAGAGACGACATGAGGCTACAGAACAGCTGCACGCCACACAGCTTAGACAGCTACGCAACCAACTAAACAGACCAAGGCTAGTCGAACCCTCTGTCACTGCTCGGGCTTTTCACCGCCAGCTATTCACATCTGAAAGAGATGAAGGTTCTCCGTCTCCGTTCGAAGCCGCCACGCCTGCAGCAGCTGATGAAGGGGTTACCATAAGCTTGACGCTGTCGCCGTCGCCACTCAAAGCCGCCACGCCTGCAGCGGTTGAAGGGGTTACCATAAGCTTGTCGGTGTCCCCGTTCAAAACCCCAGAACCGTTCAAAACCCCAGAACCGTTCAAAAACCCCCAGCCAGTGGCTAAACGAAAGAGGCCGACAAATGGTGAACTTTTGCCTGACATACAACTGCAAACCATTTCAGCAGAAGACGAGCAAAGGTCGTACGAAATGTCTAGCAAAGCCGGCAATCGAGCCGATGACTATGCAGCTCGAATGTTCATGTTGCTAATTGACTTTCCAACATACCAACTGTGGGCTCAGAAGGTTAATTGGAGCGGCCTACAGGGAAAGTCTGCCTTACCTCTCAACCTACGACAGTCGTTGCTCGCTATGGTTAAACGCCGCTATAGTGTTTTTGAGTATGGAGCAGTTCGTGATCGGATCAATGAGCGTTTACGAACGCCACGGACAGAGGATCCCAGGAAGAACTCTGTTGTGATTTAATTATTCTCACATTTTGAGTGGATCCATTTCAATTGACTATTCTTTGTTTAGGTTGTTCATAGCATTTTCACACATCATGGCATCATGGCATCCCTTCCTGTATTCATGCTTCTTGTGTGTACAGATATAGATAGTATTAATATGTACAGTGATACAGGTATAAAGACACTATATGGTAGTAAGTCATACTGGCCAGCAGCGTAACTAGTAAGAGTAGGTAAGAGATATGTACAGATATAAATATAGTATTAATATGTACAGTGATACAGGTATAAAGACACTATGGTAGTAAGTCATACTGGCCAGCAGCGTAACTAGTAAGAGTAGGTAAGAGATATGTACAGATATAGATATAGTATTAATATGTACAGTGATACAGGTATCTGTAACTGCATGCTTCAGACACTGTGTAACAGTAGGACACAACACAAGACAAACGTATTTTCTCTGGTCTGCATCCCCTTAACAATTGTGTGTATTGACTAGTGTACCCATTCTGCAATGTGAATAAAACTATAAAAAAATATAGAGTGTTTTGTGATGAATGTACTGTACATAACTATCAATAGACTAGCTAGCTATTTGTCTGTATCTCTTTCACTGTAATTTTTTTTTTATCTATTCTATTCTACTATTTTATTGCACTGCACTGCACTATTCTATTTTACTCTGACTACTGTAGGTTCAGTGATGAGCCGGTGCAGGTCTTTGATGCCCCTGTTAATCAAAATCAAATCAAATAGACAGTACTGCTACATCTATACATTTATGACATATCAGATTTGCAAATACAGTACTGTTTGTGATACAAAAGTGTCCAGAAAAGGAGTGTATATACATTTGGCGTAGAAACTGTACATTGGAGGAGGTTGGTTGGGTGGGTTGGGTGAGGGCTGTACATTGGAGGTGGGGGGGGGGGTTGGGTAGGGGACACACACACATTTTACACTGTGCATTGGAATATTGACAAAGCCTTACTTGGTCATTTACTGTACAACTAGGTTAGGACATTTGTAGGGGCCAGTTTCGAATTGCAGTCTCACGTAGGTGTTTTTTGAGAGTGTTTTTGAAAGTGGGTAGCGATTCACATTCCTTTACAGCTTTAGGTAGGGCGTTCCACATTGATGTGGCATAATTGCGAAACGTGTTTAGTCCCTTGTTTGAGCCGAATCTGGGTTTTACATGATTTGTGGAGCTCCCTCTGGTGTTGTGATCGTGGTATTCACTGACCTTTGGGAAGTATTTTGACATGTACATGGGTACCTTGGTCGCGTAGTGTATCTTGTAGACCAGGCCCATTGCAAGTTGCTGTACTCTGTCGTCTACTCTAAGCCATCCTAGGTTGTCAAAGTGGGCAGGGGTGAGGTGGGTTCTAGGAGTCAGGTCAAGTAGTAGTCTGACTAGCTTGTTTTGAGATGTTTGTAATTTGTTTTTTAGTGCCTTTGAGGTGCTTTGGTACCATGAGGTGCAAGCATAGTCGTAGTACCCTTGAATGAGTGCTCCTGCTAGAGTCTTCAGGGTATTCTTGTTTACCAGAGAGGAGATCCGGTACAAGAATCGCGTTCGTTGGTTGACTTTTTTTTATTACATTGGATGCCATTTTGTCACAGGAAAGATTAGCCTCTAGGATGGAACCCAGGTAGGTAATTTCATCTTTCCTTGTGATAATATTGTCACCCACTGTAACCGAGAAGCCGTCGGTCTTGCTGAGTTTGTTATTTGAACCGAAGAGAATGGACTCTGTTTTGCCCATGTGTAATGATAGTTTGTTGTCTGCGAGCCATATGCAGATTTTGCCTAGTTCCGAGCTGAGGGCTTTTTCAACCTGTAACTTGTTCTTGTTTACATCAGGGTCCCACTGTCTGGAAATATAGTAAAATTATTGAAGGCCCCTCACAACCAACTTGTGCACATGCCCTAGGCTGCCAAAGATAAAAACTAGGAGTTTACATCTGTAGCCTAGCTGTGAGATCCAATGTAATAAAAAAAAGTCTGCTACGTCTTGCTATGTTGTGTTTCAATACAGTGGGTACAATACAGTACAGCTCAATACACACAATTGTTAAGGGGATGCAGACCAGAGAAAGACTTTCGTCTTGTTTACATCAGGGTCCCCCATTTTCAATTAATCATGACACTGCGGTGGCCAGGAGCGCGCAACAAGATGGTATACATTATGGTATATGATTTATGAATAGTATATTCCACTATAGCAGTATATGGTGTGCTGTACATTTGAATCTAATCTAATTTTGAGAGTGCAAATGTAACAGTAAAGTGCAATAGTGATATACAATGAACAGGTGATTAAACTGTGTAAAATATATAAATTAGTACTACTGAGTAATAGTGCTAATCACTACTCAGATGTATGTATAGAGTTGTAGTATAATACAGTGATACTCACTTTGGTTGAATGGAATCATTGACACAGATACCATCCAAATAGTAATCTTGACTTTAATGTGGGTCTACAGTAACTTAAAAACACATGAACACACAGTGCACTCGCTCACACCATAGGTCACTTTAAACACAAAGGACACTTTAAGAAAATAACTTGTTGTGATTAATGCATAATATAGTTAGTAATAGCAATTATAGCATAGGGGCATAGCAGTAAAACTATATATTGTACATAGGACCCAGTGCCTTTAAGTAGTAGCTCAAAACCCCACTCTGTAGCTGATGGCGATGGAGTGGAAATAGTCTCCAGTTTGACAGGTATCTGCAACATAAAAAGAAAATAGCCATTAGAGAAGAGAACTGGGTATGGAAAATGATATAGATATAAAGAAGACACTATGGTAGTAAGTCATACTGGCCAGCAGCGTAACTAGTAAGAGTAGGTAAGGGATGTACAGATATAGATATAGTATCTACAGATATGTAAATGTCATTAACAGATTGCAGAATGAGTACAATACAGTACAGCTCAATACACACAATTGTTAAGGGGATGCACAGACCAGAGAAAGACTTTAGTCTTGTTTACATCAGGGTCCCCCATTTTCGTTAACGTTAACTAATATTACGCGGCCAGTGTTGAAAAGCCTTGAGGTCGCATTAAATTTTCGAGAGACCATAACGTTAACTTGACAGCAATCTGGATACAGCTTTATTTGAGCAGTTGCTACTGTAACGTTACCTTAGTTGACTACATAACTGTAGTAAACAAACTAACGTTAAACCGAAGTTAGCTTACCAGTAAATTCAGTACAGCGACAGCTGAAATCCACAGGACAGCCTGGTCACAATAATCGACGGGCCAGTTACATTTGAGTACAGCTGTAACAAAGTCCAATATGCCCTCGTTCATTAGATCCAAAGCATCAATTGCTTTTCCTCGACTCTAACGCTAGTTTAATAGCTAATGACTAATGGCTAAACAGCTGATTTTGTAAACATGAGGCAGAGTAGGGGCGGGAGCTGGATGGATATAATTCCAACTTGACTTTGCGCCTCCTGGCGGCACAAAACAGAAACCGCACCCACCCTAATAAAACCATTTGACGAGAGCCGTTAACGGGCGGCAGAGGGCGTTGAAACGGCGGTAGGAGGGACCTCAATTTGCAATGCTGTAACTGTAGGTTGGTCTTAATGTTCCTCATATGCAAGAATGACTGCCCACATGCATATGTAGAGCCAAACATGGTCAATATACGGCAATACTCACGCTGCATTGTGTGGTATGTCACAGGAAGCTCGTTCCAAGTTTTAAGAATCAGCTGGTCTTCAGGTTGAAGATTTTTAATTTCTGTCCACTTGTGTTCCCTCGCCAGCTCTGCTCGCTATATCTTCAGCTACAGATACTATTAGCTGTATCTTCAAAACTAATTTCTGTTTACTTTTAAATGACACAGTATTATTAAGAAATATCACAAGTATTAAAAAAAATAAAATAAAAATTTACTCAAAATTCTGGGAGCCATATGCTGTCACCAGAAGAGCCATATATGGCTCGCAAGCCATAGGTTCCCGACCCCTGGTCTAGGATATATGGAGGGGTGTAGAGCTTGATTGCAGATCAGCAACAGCTGCTGTTGCACTGCTGCTGTTGCCAATACTATCCACCTGCAGAACCACGTCTCCAGCAGGCTGAGGACAGCCGCAGGCTGAGGATACCGCAGGCTGAGGACGCTCGCTTCCATTGGCTGATTTGGGTCACGTGACCGTCCCACCCAATGGCTGAATTGGAGTGTTGCACTGCGGGCATTGGCTGATTTGGGTCACGTTGCACTGCGGGATTGATTGATTGATTGATTGAAAACTTTATTAACAGATTGCAGAATGGGTACACGTGACCGCCACAGGCCCTGATTGATTGATTGAAAACTTTATTAACAGATTGTAGAATGGGTACAGTGACCGATTGATTGATTGATTGTTTGATTGATTGATTGATTGATTGATTGAAAACTTTATTAACAGATTGCAGAATGGGTACAGTGACGTCACAGGCCCGGATTGATTGATTGATTGATTGATTGAAAACTTTATTAACAGATTGCAGAATGGGTACAGTGACGTCACAGGCCTGGATTGATTGATTGATTGATTGAAAACTTTATTAACAGATTGCAGAATGGGTACAGTGACGTCACAGGCCCGGATTGATTGATTGATTGATTGATTGATTGATAGATAACTTTATTAACAGATTGTAGAATGGGTACAGTGACCAATTGATTGATTGATTGTTTGATTGATTGATTGATTGATTGAAAACTTTATTAACAGATTGCAGAATGGGTACAGTGATGTCACAGGCCCGGATTGATTGATTGATTGATTAATTGATTGATTGAAAACTTTATTAACAGATTGCAGAATGGGTACAGTGACGTCACAGGCCCGGATTGATTGATTGATTGATTGAAAACTTTATTAACAGATTGCAGAATGCAGTACAGCGCAATACACACAATTGTTAAGGGGATGCAGACCATGCAGTACTGTTACATTTGTGACATACAGTAAATATATATACAAGGGGGAGGGAACTGTACATTTATGATGAATTGAAAATGGGGGACCCTGATGTAAACAAGACGAAAGTCTTTCTCTGGTCTGTGTATTGTTGAGCTGTACTGTACTGTACCCATTCTGCAATCTGTTAATAAACTTTTCAATCAATCAATCAATGGGTACAGTACAGTACAGCTCAATACACAATTGTTAAGGGGATGCAGCCCAGAGAAATACTTTCGTCTTGTTTACAGGGTCCCCCATTTTCAATTCATTCATCAGTCTTTCTCAGGTCTGCATCCTCTTAACAATTGTATGTATTGAGCTGTACTGTACTGTACCCATTCTGCAATCTGTTAATAAACTTTTCAATCAATCAATCAATCAATCAATCAATCAATCTTGTACGAGGTGTTGCACCGCCACTCGGGACAATAAAACGGACCGGTCGCGAAGTCACTCCAGAAACTTGCAGAAACGATGCTTGCACTTCAACGTGATCGGGTCCCGATATGCATAACTACACAAAGGACAAGCCGCAGGGGTGTCCAAAGATGCCCCCATTTTGTCTACGTCTGTTCAGTGTTTATTATTATTATTTTTTGGTTCCTTTCCGCCGCTCCAAATCACGTGACCCAAATCAGCCAATGCCCGCAGTGCAACACTCCAATTCAGCCATTGGGTGGGACGGTCACGTGACCCAAATCAGCCAATGGAAGCGAGCGTCCTCAGCCTGCGGTATCCTCAGCCTGCGGCTGTCCTCAGCCTGCTGGAGACGTGATTCTGCAGGTGGAAGCATCTCGCTGTTGCTGGAGTGAGATCCTGATTGACCAGCTGCTGCTGGTGGTGCTGGAACTGGGAGACATCTGAGAATGGGGATATGTAGACACAAGAGGGAGACAAAAGACAACAACAAACAAAACATGCCTATATACACAACAGATAATATACATAACTCCCTCTATATATATACATAAGGACAGGGTCTGTAACACATAGCTATAATATTTAATATAGGTTTAGCACTGCAAACACCGGAATGTATCCCCATTGAACAGAGCGCTGGCACACGCCCATAGCGACCTCTGGCACTGAACCTGTTAACACGCCCGGAAGGCAGGGCAGACTAAAATATATACAAGGGTTAATTGACACATGAGGGCTGATTGCAAATGAGACACACCTGGGAGGGGGAACAGAGTAACAGACTAAAGTGACAGAAACACCAGACAGACTAAACCCACAGGGAACATAATACACAAGACAAGAACTAACTTAAACCAGACAGGACAACAACACCCGACAAGGAAGCACAAAAGACAACAGACAGGCACGGACACTTAACATGATACTACATAAATGTATGAAGAGTCCAAGGGGTAATGAGGGGAATTGTCCAGCAGATGGAGGCAGAGGGAATCCATGAGTGAATGGAGGATGATGAGGAGGACAGAATGGAGGAAGATGAGAGGGGAATTGTCCATGAGAAGGTGAAGGGAAGTGAGCAGAGTCCGGTGGGATGTGACACTACCTGTGTAAGCCTTATCGCTCCTTGCCACGGAGGATAAGTATGTTTGCTATGTATTTCTAGTTGTCATGTTATTTCGATTGCCGTTTGAATTTGTTATTGAAAGTGTATCTTACTGTGTGTGTATGCAGCTCCGCCGTTTGACGTGTTAATCATTTAACGTGTTTTGGAGACCTTGCTTTCTCCCCTTTATTTTCCCCAGTTTACTGTGTAGATTACTTTATGTATTGTGAGAATCATTTAACATGTTTTGAGACGGAGATTTCTCCCCTTTTGTTTATCCGTCATTGTATGCGTGTTCATTGACCTACTCAAATAAAAGAATAGCTCATTGTTTGAAAACCAACACCTGCCTATCATCTGTTCTGCACTGCACCTGGGTCCAACACACCTACCAAACCGTAACACACTGTAGTTAGTTAACTTGTTAGTAACTTGTTAAGTTGTTAGTAACTTGTTTACAGTGTCTTCAAGATGTTACATTCACAAGTGCATTAATACATACAGAAACATCAGATAATCAGAACAATTAACACTTTCTGCGCCATACCCGACATTTCTCGACAGCGGTTGAGCACCATACCCGGTTTTCATATTAATTTTTATTTTTTATTTTAATATTCTATAAACTCTCACGGACCTCTGTGTTATCATTGGAACTCATTCTGAGACCTCGAGTGCAATGCCGGCCGAATCCTGCTAGGTGGCAGTATCACCTACCCTTTGAAACCTTATTTCACACTGTGTTACATTTTATATGATCCGGTTGGAGAATTTGGACCCCGGCAAATGAAACGCTTCATTCGAGCAACTTGGAACGCGTCCAGCACACTTGATGCATATTTTGTGCCATTTCATGTCAGGGACCCGATGGACATCAATACTGGAAATCGCAATCAGACAATTGGAATATAAAAGGTAAGGGTTATATGACATCAATCCTACTTTGATCCTACTGTAGAAATCGTCGGAAAGGAGAGACGCACAATTTCTATCTTGCGACAACACCAAGTAGTGTGTCATTTATTATCTTCTTAGCACAAGTGACAGCTGTCAGATCTATGCCGTGCTAAACTCTGACAGCTCCTCGTCACCAAAACATTTTATGAATGACATTCCACCAGCGCGTCTTCTCTAAGCCCAACCCCCAAAACCAACCTCATTAAAGTGACAGTGCCCCATCAATACATCAAAACAATCTAATGGTGAATTATGTCCATAGCACCCACTACATACGTCCCCCCAGAATTCATCATAACAAAAGAAGTCAATGAACAGGAGGGCGGAGAACCCTGCCATAACGGCTCCGCCTGACCCCTGTAGTGGCCGGCACCGCTGTAGGGAAAACCTTAAGGGCCCTACGGCCACTCGGGCACAGGATAGGTGGCGAGGGGGTCTCGTGGGCCTTACTCGGAAGACTGGGCAAGGTAGGGGGTCGTCCCCGCCGTGGGGGCTGGGCCAGTCCAACAGGTTTGCCCAAGTCCACATGAGCCGGTTTAAGGCGGTCTATGGAAATGTGTTCCAGCTTCCCGCCCATGTCCACCACAAAGTACTTGTCTCCAGCCTCCTGGACACGGAACGGACCGTCGTATGGAGGTTTCAAGGGGTCCCGGTGGGCATCGTGACGGATGAAAACATATTCCGCTGACTGCAGACTGTGAGGTGGGGACCGGCGTGAATACCTTAGCCTTCTCCAGAAGTGCTGTCCGCTGCTGGGCTGCACACCAGGGGGCAGTAATGTTAGGGATGAAATCCCCTGGCACCCGCAGAGGCTGACCGTAAACCAGCTCAGCCGAGGAGGTCTGAAGGTCTTCCTTGGGGGCCGTCCTGAGACCAAGCATGACCCACGGGAGCCGGTCGACCCAGCCGCTGTCAGTAAGGCTGGCCGAAGTGCTGCTTTCATTGAGCGGTGAAAGCGCTCGCATAACCCATTGGCCTGCGGGTGGTATGACGTAGTCCGGTGTAGCTTCACGCCCAGGCTCTTGGCGACCGTGTTCCAGAGCTCGGACGTGAACTGTGGGCCCCGGTCTGAAGAGAGGTCGGCTGGAGTGCCAAACCGGGCGACCCAGGTTCCAATAAAGGCTCTGGCCACCTCGGCGGACGTCGTGCCTGACAGTGGAACTGCCTCTGGCCAACGGGTAGTCCTGTCTACCATAGTAAAGAGGTAACTGAAGCCGTGTGAGGGGGGCAGGGGGCCCACTAGGTCAACGTTCACATGGTCGAACCTCCTTTCAGGTACAGGGAAGTGCTGCAGGGGGGCCTTGGTGTGACGGTACACTTTAGCGCGCTGGCACTCCAAACAGGAGTCAGCCCAGTCTCTTACATCTTTTCTAAGCCCAGGCCAGACAAACTTGGCGGACACTAGCCTCTGCGTAGGTTTCTTTCCCGGGTGGGAGAGGCCGTGAACAGTGTCATAAACACGCAGCCTCCATCCTGTGGGAACGATGGGGCGGGCCTGTCCCATAGAGACATCACACAGGAGTGTGGTGCCAGCGCTGTCAAAAACCACATCCTCTAACCGCAGGCTTGAGGTGGCTGACCTGAAATCTTGCACTTCAGGGTCGGTAGCCTGGTCCGCCGCCATACCGGTGTAATCCAGCCCCAAGTGGATGGCGCTCACTACAGCCCGGGAGAGGCAGTCTGCGACAAGGTTTGCTTTACCTGCCACATGTTGAATGTCAGTAGTGAACTCTGAGACATATGAGAGCTGTCGCTGTTGACGGGCGGACCATGGCTCAGACACCTTGGCCATGGCGAACGTCAGCGGCTTGTGATCCACGAAGGCCGTGAACTGGCGAGCCTCCAGCAGGAAACGAAAATGGCGGATGGCAAGGTAGAGGCCGAGGAGCTCCCGATCGAAGGTGCTATACCTCCGCTCGCTGGGGCTTAACTGGCGGCTGAAAAAAGCGAGCGGCTGGCAAGCCCCGCCTACCCACTGTTCAAACACTGCGCCCACGGCAAAATCTGAGGCGTCGGTGGTGATGGAGATTGGGGCCTTAAAGGAAGGATGTGCCAGCATGGTGGCGTTGGCTAGGGCAGCCTTGGCATCCAGAAAAGCTTTGTCTCTCTCTGCAGACCAGTCGACCGCATGTTTTGGCGCTTTACCCCTAAGGGCCTCATACAACGGCCGCATAATCCGAGCCGCCTGGGGAATAAAGCGGTGATAAAAGTTGATCATTCCGAGAAACTCCTGCAGTGACCTAACCGTGGGCGGCCGGGGAAAATTCATCACCGCTTCCACCTTCATGGGAAGAGGGACCGCTCCCTCTTTAGTGACTCTGTGCCCCAGGAAGTCAATGGTCGACCGCTCAAACTGGCATTTGGCCGGGTTGATTATCAGTCCATGCTCATTTAGCCGCTCAAAAAGCATCCTGAGGTGGGACATGTGCTCAGCCTTAGAGGCGCTGGCTATGAGGATATCATCCAAATATACAAAAATAAAATCCAAGTCTCGTAGCACAGAGTCCATAAGGCGCTGGAACGTTTGTGCAGCGTTTTTGAGGCCGAATGGCATGCGCAGAAACTCAAATAGTCCAAATGGAGTTATGACTGCTGTTTTGGGGACATCCAGCGGTTGGACGGGCACCTGATGATACCCACGCACAAGGTCCACCTTGGAAAACATTAATTTCCCTGAAAGGCGGGCAGAAAAGTCCTGAATGTGCGGGACTGGGTACCGGTCCGGCGTCATAGCATCGTTGAGCCGGCGGTAATCCCCACACGGGCGCCACCCGCCTCCCGGCTTGGGGACAATGTGGAGGGGGGAGGCCCATGGGCTGTCGGAGCGACGGACAATGCCGAGGCGTTCCATGTTCTCGAACTCTGCCTTGGCAATGCTGAGCTTGACCGGGTCGAGGCGCCGAGCCCGGGCATAGACTGGAGGGCCGGTCGTGGCGATATGATGTTCCACTCCATGCTTGGCTGTAGATGATGAGAACGTGGGCCGCGTGAGGCCCGGGAACTCGGCGAGAAGGTGTTGAAACTCATCTGCGGCGGAGAGCATGCTAGAGAGTCTGATGGAGTCTGCACCCCCAAGCGCACCAGCATAAGAGCAGAACGTAATGGCATCAATTAAGCAGCAATTTTTAACATCCACTAACAGTCCATAATCACACAAAAAATCAGCGCCTAGAAGAGGGACGGCTACATTAGCTGTGATAAAGTCCCAGCCAAACCGTTGGCCACTAAAACACATTTCGACATACCTGGTGCCGTATGTGCGGATGGGGGTGCCGTTGGCGGCCTCCGTTGGGGGGTCGGTGTCCGCCGGATAGGATGTCCACTCTAGAAGCCGGCAAGACGCTCCTCTGCGCGCCCGTGTCGCACATGAAACGCCGCCCGGAGATGGTGTCCTGGACAAACAGTAGCCTGCCAGCCTGACCGACGCTCATGGCCACTAACGAGCGCCGGCCCGGGCATTTCCCGGCCCACTGAAGCTGCACGGCGGGCGGCACTGCTTGGCTTTAGGTCCAAACCGTGCATGATAATAACACAGCCCCGCGTTCGCGTCACGCTGCTGGCGAGGGGCTGTCGCTGCGGCGGTGAAGTTCCAGTCTCCCGGCGGTGAAACAAAGGCTTGGGTTGGGAAAACTGCCGCTGCACAGTGCTGTTGACCAGCCAAAAAAAACGTATCAGCCTCCTCGGCCAGAGCGCGGCAATCGTCTATAGTGGTGTTGGCCAGAGCGGCCCGAACCGGAGAAGGCAGCTGACGCAGGAAAAGTTGCATGAAAAGGAAATCAGGCTTGTGCTCTCCCAATAAATCCAGCATCCTATCCATGAGCTCCGATGGCTTGCTATCACCGAGCCCTTGCAAAGAAAACAACCGGCTGGCCCGCTCGGTATCGGAAAGTTCGAATGTCTTTAACAGATGAGACTTGATTGTGAGATATTTATCTCGAGCCGGAGGGTTCTTTAGGAGGCTCACCACTCTGCTGGCTGTCGAACTTCCCAGGGCTGACACCACATAATAATATCTTGTGGTATCCGAGGTAATCTCACGCAGCTCGAACTGTGCCTCCGTTTGCGCAAACCATGCCAAGGCTGATGACTCCCAGAACTCAGGTAATTTCAGTGAAACTGCGTTCGTAGACATGTTGCCGCGGAAGCGTCTTCAAAACGTATAACAGGGTCACCAATGTAGAAATCGTCGGAAAGGAGAGATGCACAATTTCTATCTTGCGACAACACCAAGTAGTGTGTCATTTATTATCTTCTTAGCACAAGTGACAGCTGTCAGATCTATGCCGTGCTAAACTCTGACAGCTCCTCGTCACCAAAACATTTTATGAATGACATTCCACCAGCGCGTCTTCTCTAAGCCCAACCCCCAAAACCAACCTCATTAAAGTGACAGTGCCCCATCAATACATCAAAACAATCTAATGGTGAATTATGTCCATAGCACCCACTACACTACCATGATTTCACAACGTATGTAGTATTCAAAACGTATGCCCCTTGTTGACGATCAGAGCATCACAAAATGACCCCCCCCCCCTTTGATGCCTTCATGATGAAACATAATACCTATTATATACCTTTGATTTGGAAATAATATCGTGTCCAGGCAAGCAACGCGAACGACTTTCGCAAACTGCACATAGCGCTCCATAACTCAGCTTCCAGGAATTAGCCCGGATCATTCTGAAACTATACAATATTCACCACGGGATAACACGCAAACATATACATGAAAAAATTAACTATTTTTTACATGTTGGATGAAAGATAGTGACTGTCAAAAGAGCCATAGTATTGTCTCCATAGCTATAATATAGAATATAGATATAGCTCTGCAAACATCGCGACGCACAGTGAAAATGCCTATCTTTTAAAGCGTGGCCCATTGACTACAGGGATGGGGATAATCGCTGGCGCTGAATGAGTTAAGAGCACATTTCAAAAACAGATGAAACAATTACATATTGTGGTGACCTGATTGGTCATATAGATTCTAAACCGACACATAGACACTAGAATGTCTAGTTTCAGAGTTTCCTGCAGGGTATTCCATGAAGTAGGGGGCAAAGAAGCCAAAAGCAGATCTACCAAGTTCAGCCAATCACTGGGCCACGTATTACGATGACGGGGGGTCAAGTGATCCATTCCAATAAAGAAGTAATATAATTTTTACAGTCTCTAATTATGGCTTCATAAAGAAACAGATTGCAATGCAACTCCGTCTCTCGTAGATCTCCTAGATCTCTGCATATATTTATACTAAAGTCTTGGAAAATCTTAGAGCCTAGAGGCGCTACGACTCATGACCTCTGTGTTTCGATAAGTCCTGACATCCCTGCTCAGAGACAGTATGTATTGTTAAATATGGCAGCTTGCTCGGGGGGAGAGAAACAGATGGGCTCTAATTTCATTATGTTTCAAGACGGCTGAGGATGATGGTATCCAACGTGACAAGCTGCTCTATATCCGCACAAAACCAAATACATATTGCATTATTCTCTCCTTTTTCTCAGGGGGTGGAAGTCGGAGGCGGAAGTATTCATGTATGTTCTTTTCTCCCCCTCTGAAGATTTTATAACCAGCCTGTGAGCAAAAATGGTTCTTGAATTAGTTTTGAATACATTATGGAAAGAAAAAAAAAACTTTTTTTCACAGATGTCAAGTTATGAGTCACTTCTTTCTGTTTTCAAGTGATACTCCAAGATTACTTAATTTTTTTGGAGACAGCGTGTGAGGTTCGCCTCTTCCCTGGACCTTTAATTCCTGTTCCCTGTACTTTAATTCCCTGTCTCCTCACTTCTCCAGCCCCCACCCTCGCGTTCATTTACTGTCGCCTGCTCTTCAGCAGCCACACCCTTGGACTATCTGTCAGTATCTGTTTGATTGGTTCTTGCCGAACACACTCTTCTAGTTCAAGTATCAATTACCATCACGCACCTGATGTGTATTCTAATTAGCGCCCCTGTGGGGCTTTAAATACCTCGCTCTTCCCCTCAGTCCGGGTCGGGTCGTTCCGTATCATATCTCTATCACCAAACTCCTTCGGGAGGTTCTCTGTCTGTAGGCTCCTACGGGAGTTTCTGTTTCTGTCTGTATGCTGTTTTATCTCCGGCGTGAGATGCGCTCAAGCCTTCGCCACCTGTCGCCGTTTGCCTGGAGGGAGACACTGTACTGCGCTTTCTAATCCTCTACGGGAGGTATTCCAGTGTTCCACTCCAGACGCGCATCCAGACGCACTCCAGACGCGCATCCAGACCTCCGAGCCAGACGCGCTCTTCACTCCAGACGCGCATCCAGACGCGCATCCAGACGCACTCCAGACGCGCATCCAGACCTCCGAGCCAGACGCGCTCTTCACTCCAGACGCGCATCCAGACGCGCATCCAGACGCACTCCAGACGCGCATCCAGACCTCCGAGCCAGACGCGCTCTTCACTCCAGACGCGCATCCAGACGCGCATCCAGACGCACTCCAGACGCGCATCCAGACCTCCAAGCCAGACGCGCTCTTCACTCCAGACGCGCATCCAGACGCGCATCCAGACGCACTCCAGACGCGCATCCAGACCTCCGAGCCAGACGCGCTCTTCACTCCAGACGCGCATCCAGACGCGCATCCAGACGCACTCCAGACGCGCATCCAGACCTCCGAGCCAGACGCGCTCTTCGAGCCGGCGCGCTCTCCTCCAGATGTCTAGCCTGCGCGCGCCTACTCCATCCCTGTAAGCAGCTCTGACCCTCGCCCTGTTCCAAGGCCAGAACCCTGTTTTCTCTGTCCCTGTCCCCAGCCCGCCTCCGCGGGCCTCTGTCCCTGTTTCCCCTCTCTAGTCCCCTAGTCCTCCCTGTCCAGTCCTTCTAGTCCTCCTAGTCCTCCCTGTCCAGTCCTTCTAGTCCTCCTAGTCCTCCCTGTCCAGTCCTTCTAGTCCTCCTAGTCCTCCCTGTCCAGTCCGTCTAGTCCTCCTAGTCCTCCCTGTCCAGTCCTTCCAGTCCTCCTAGTCATCCTAGTCCTCCCTGTCCAGTCCTCCTAGTCCTCCCTGTCCAGTCCTCCTAGTCCTCCTAGTCATCCCTGTCCAGTCCTCCTAGTCCTCCCTGTTCCTGCCCTTGTCCCTTGCCCTGGCCCTGTTCCCTTAGCCTTCCCCTTAGCCAGCTCGCCTCTTAAAGGCACTGTGCCTTTTTTCCCATTTCTTGTTTTCCAGTATTTTGTGTTCTCCCTTAAAGGGACAGTGCCGTTTTCTGTTGTATACAATAAATGCCCAGTTCTTGGCTTACTCTCATACCTGTCTTGTGTTGTGCGATTGGGGTCGGTTACAAACCATAACACAGCGTGTGACAGGAAAAGATGGGAGAGAGCGCGAGATATATATATATTACACTAAATACTAATACTAAATACAAAAAAATATATAGATATATACTACACTAAAATCACAATGCACACTATATATATACAAATGGTTGAGTGTGCATTGTAATTTTTCTGTAGTCCGTCAGTAATTGATGTTAAGTGTAACTATTTACTGCATATAACACTGTTGATTTGTGTATCGTTCGTGAGCAACAAGTAATAACAAAAAAGAGAAACGGCTGGTGTACTTCTTCTGTGGCACTTCTTCGTTTAAGCGTGTACTAGCTACTACTCTGTGCACATAGAGGATGTAACACATAAGCCGGGGGTAAACAGTTAGGTAGTTGGATGCATGAGCCTCTGTTTTGTGTGCGACAGCTGTGCCGGATGCATTACTGCATTAAATCAAACCCAATTACTACCAGCTTGTTGCTCTTGTGCCCCCAGAGGTTTTCCATTTCTTTTCATTATGCAAACACAGACACTCAACAATCACAATCCCTCAGTTTACACACTGAGTCGTGGATGAGAATCTTACAGTATGTGTACAGTATGTATAGTGGGAAAGGGGAGGAGGGGGGGGGGGCTGGCTGTCTTAAGAGGAGACAGATGTCGCCTCTCAAAATACATTTAGGCTACTGTAGTGATGTATTTCTCTATGGCTCTTGATACACAACGAACATATGATGAATACAGTATGAGACGCACACTTTGGTTTTCGATAAGATTGAGATGAAACCTGACGCGCCTCGAACCAGTGATGTGATCATCGTGGAGATCAGATTAGATTCACAAGATAAGATAAGATATTCCTTTATTGATCCCCTTGGGGGAATTCAGGCATCATACCAGCATGGGGGAGGGGAGGTACAGGTAGTAGAAGACATACAGGTCACAGAATTATAGTACAGTGGAGAAGTAAAAAATACAAATTGAATAAAAAGGCAGTGTAAACAATATACAATATAGTTAACTTTGGACATGCGCATATGGGCAACAAGGTGCGAGATGAGGGTATGTATGCCCTCTGTTATTTTGCCCTACAATAAATATGGTTACAATATATAATCTAATAATATAAATCTAGTCTAATATATAATCTAAAATGCTAATTATATGCAATGTATAATCTAGTAATCCAATAGGCACCAGAGACTGGCGGAATATCAGTCTAGCACAGCCGACAAGGGGTAAAATGACCCCTAGGCATTTTCAATAAATGTATCCTCCAGCTCTGTCACTAAATGACTTTAACCTAAAAGTACCCGCTTTATCTGGCACGGTTTCTGAAATTTCTAAATTACTAATCTAAATGTAATTAGAACGTTATTCCACATTATGTGCCGTTGGAACAGACGAAAGTCACAGCACTTTGTGAGCGTCTAGCGCAGGGGTGGCCAACCCGTGGCTTGCGAGCCGCATGTGGCTCTTTGCCCGTCAATGTGTGGCTCTTCCATCCAAAAAAGATATATAATAATTATAATATTTTAATTAAAAAAATTATTAATTTTTTTTTGATGTCACTCAAACCTACATTTCATTGTCGTAAACCTCATATTTTTATATTCAGAGGTAATTATAATTATATAGTTTACACTGTTTATTTTTCTCATATTTCTTATATAAGCTGTCGGGTCGTCTTACCCGTTCCTGGCGGGAATTAGTAGCATTTTCTCCATGGCTGTGCTAGTGTTAAGATGTTCCGCCAGTGTCTGGTGGCTAGTGCATGCTTATTAGTTGCACTGTATTAAGTACTGAGGACTGAGGAACGGTTCAGACATTGTGCCAAAAGCCATTCTCTATTATAATACCTCCTCCTGTGTTAATGATAACTCTCTCAGCCTCAGCCAGCTGGGGGCGCTGCTCATCACTTGTGCACTGCTGGCCGCTATACCTGTGCAGAAACTGTATTCTGAGAAAATTGCACTTACATACTGTACACACTAGGGCTGCAACGATTAGTCGACATAATCGACGATGTCGGTTATAAAAAATCGTCGACGAGGAATTGTTGCGTCGATTAGTCATTAAAAAAAATTATAATTATTATAATAATTTTTTTGCACTACCTATCTTTGTGAAAGTGGCTTCTCAGCTCTGGTCCAGCCAGCTGAAGACTTCTTAGCTTAACATAACAGACCGACAGTAAGTTTGGGGGAACTAATGGGATAACTGGGGATGTTGTTTGGTCCTGACAAGAGTCTCAAAGCAACTCTGAGGTCATGCTCAATCTGTTCCTCTGCTCTGTCTTCAGCTGGACCAGAGCTGAGAAGCCACTTTCACAAAGATAGGTAGTGCAAAAAAAAAAAATATATATATATATATATATATTTTATTTTTATTATTATTATTATTTTTATATAATTGTTTTTCGATTAGTCGACTAATCGAAAAAATTATCAACAGATTAGTCGACTACCAAAACAGTCATTAGTTGCAGCCCTAGTACACACGGTATTGTAGTTTTGTTCTAACTGCTACATGTGCGTAGACTGCATTTCTGTACCATTAGTGGTGGCCCGGAGGTCACTGGTTCTATTCCCCAGACTGTCAGGAAGGTTCTGGGCAGGGGAACTGGATGAATAATGTCCTCTGCTCCCACAACACCCACTGTGGAAGTGTCCTTGAGCAAGACACCCAAGCCCCCAGTGGAGCTACTCAATGGCCAACAGCAGAAGACTAATGGTTGCATTGGGCAGGGTATGGTTTTTAAAAAAAGAAATCTAAACCTTTTACAGTATTTTAACAGTAATTAAGTTGAAATGTGTACACTCCACACACCTGCGTAACACCGTTGATGACTACATCCTCGCTCCGAGCCGCAGAGCAGCTCACTCCACACACACACACACACACACGCACGCACGCACGCACGCACGCACGCACGCACACACACACACACACACACACACACACACACACACACACACACACACACACACACACACACACACACACACACACACACACACACACACACACACACACACACACTACATAATCCCCTCGATTACAGTACATCCTCGCTGCGAGCCTCTCTGTCTTGCTGCCTCCCTCCTAGTGCTCTGGCTCTCCTCTCCGCTGTGGCTCGGCGGTGTAGCCTAGAGTGGCCATGTTGTATTTTCATGATGTGCTGCTGCGAGGCTTTTTCTTTCCGTTTCTTTTGCCACTTCAGAGAGTCTAACAACACGCCATGCCGTAACGGCGGCGCTCCGGCACTTAGATGCCCTGCACTGTGCTGATGGCTGATGGCTTTTTGGGGCCAGCACTCCTGGGACATTCCACTGACTGGTAACCTCTCACATGGAGGCGTATGTGTGTGTGTGTGTGTGTGTGTGTGTGTGTGTGTGTGTGTGTGTGTGTACTGTATGTGTGTGATTCTAAAAATGAAAGGACAAGAGGGAGAAAGAGTGTGCCTGACACGGAGGCGTGTGTGTGTGTGTGTGTGTGTGTGTGCAGGTAGTTGTGTGTAGCTGTAATAAATTCACGGTTCAAGATTCAAAATATTTTCATATAATATTTAATAAAATATTAAGAAACACTTTATTGCTAAAATAAAGTAGAAAAATAAGAGTCCAGTGTTGACAGAATCAGGCTATAGGGCGACAATAATGTGGTCAAGAGGCATGGTTTCTATCTTTAGCCTTTAACTGGCGTGGTTTATTTATTCACATGGTATGAGCAGTAACACATGAGTCCTCCTCTCTGTGAGAGGTAGGTGGGGGAGAGAGGTCGAGTAGGAGGAGACATCTCTATTTATACTCGCCACCTGGTGGTGTCTTGAGTGGCTCCGCCTAGAGCGCCCTCTAGTGGAAACAGTTATATATGCAGTTAGACAGTTAATAACAATCCTACCTAGAACCTCTGACTTCAACAAACAGCATTGCACATTCAGTTCACAGTGTCGTGGGACAGTAGAAGGATATAACATGCGCTATGCATAAAGAGAGAAAGGAGGGGAAGAAGGTGTGTGTGTAAGAGCGTGTATGTGTGGTCATAAGAAAGGAAAGTGGGAGAGTTGTGTATTATGTATGCGTACATTTGTGATTGTAGAAATTAAACACAAATGTTTGTGAGTGTATGTGTGTGCGTGTGCTTGTATGTGTAGCTCACTTTGGTGCAACACGTTTATTTTTGTTACCAGTTGGAGATATTAAGTTGGTGGTTAGAATTGCTCTCTGTGATCGGGCGGCTACGTGGCGCAGTGGGCAAGGCGCTCGCAACGAATGCTGGAGACTAGGCTCGAACAGGATGCCTCCTGTTCGAGCCCCGCTCTCCACATTGCTTTCAGTTTAGCTGGTCGTAGGGGCGGGGCTAGGGGGTGGCTACTTGGGCTCAAGTCCCGAATGTTTTCTGAAAAGCACCGAATCTATTTAAAAAATTTTTTTTTTTTTTTTTTTTTGACAATTCATCATTGTTACATGAAAATATGTTTGCACCAGATTTAGCAATAGCTAATTTCCATCTGTGGTCTATCCAGCTGCTAACTGTATTTGAGTGAGTTAAGTCTTGGTGTTATGGTAGACTCAGACCTAAGCTTTAAATCACAATCAACAAGTTGACAAAAACTTAATTCTTCCACCTTAGAAACATAGCTAAAGTACGGCCATTTATAAATCAAAAGGACGCTGAAAACCAGATCCATGCCTTTATCTCAAGCCAACTCGACTACTGTAATGCACTCCTTACCGGCCTCCCGAAAAAATACGATGATAACTATTTTATTGCAATGCACTATTGCATTATTTTATTCTATTTTACTAACTATTTTATTGCACTGCACTATTTTACTTTGTATCAGTGATAATCAAACCGTAAACAAAGATGCATATTAACACTTTCAAGGTGGTGGTATAAGTTAAAAATTGTGGTGTCGAAGTAAAAAAAATCTATCTGGGCTGAGCCTAAATCCGCCCCTGGTCTACAGTAATACACATTGGCCGTATTACGGGGAGGGAAACTGAAGGGTGGGGATCGGGCGTTGTGGACAGCGACTCCTACAGGTCGGTTGGTGCGCCTGCGCAGTAGAATCAAGAAGCGACGGGGGCGGGGCCCCTCCAAAGCCCAGACCCCCCGGGGCTGAAAGATTGCGCCGTGCAGGTGAAAAGATGCGACGGCTGCTACCTCGAGTATCGGAGGGGACTCGTGCTATGTATGACTTCGTCCACATTGCAGCCGGTTTGTGGGAGGCAAGAAACAACGTCGTTCGAAGACAGGGGAGGGTTGAATTGGATGATACGAAAATTGGGATGGGAGAAAAATAGAAAATGGGAGAAAAAGTGGATAAAAAAAAAGAATTGCTCTCTGTGGCAAACTGTGTGGAGCATACTGTACATACGTATTCCCCCCCCACCCCCCCCCCCCCCCCCAGAGCCTTTTTATCTGTTGTGAAAGTGTAGGTTGCAAAGTCAGCAAGCTATCCCATTATCTGCAATATCCAATCAACAACCTGTACTCTCCTCCCTCGCCTCTGTCCCAGCGAGTGACTCACAGCTCTGTCACAGCCGCCCACTCGTCGGTCACGTTACTCACTGTCACGAGCGCTTAATCAGCGACAGAGGGGATTTCTCTGTACTCAGAATGTTAATTAAAGAATTCGTAGAGACGAGTCCCTGCGATGCATGACAGCTGTGTGACGACTCCTCTAGCCTGAAGAATATCTGATATGCCGTTGAAACAATCCTCGGGATCATCTGATGCTCTTTGTAGCTCTCAGAAAACTGTATTGACGCTCAAGTGAGTGCCAAAAATACTTCTGCCCGCGCACAGTAAGTGTCCCCCCACCAAAGCTCAAATCAAACATATGCCCCCTGGGTGTTTACACGGAGAGAGAGAGAGAGAGAGAGAGAGAGAGAGAGAGAGAGAGAGAGAGAGAGAGAGAAAGAGAGAGAGAGAGAGAGAGAAAGAGAGAGAGAGAGAGAGAGAGAGAGAGAGAGAGAGAGAGAGAGAGAGAGAGAGAGAGAGAGAGAGAGCTAAAACCTAGAAAGGTTGAGAAAATGGGGGGTAATTCTCAGCCCAACAAGGCAACAAGCCACCTGACAAAGTGTAGTGCGACACATACACACACACTCATACACACACAGACTTGCCACCAGCCTCCCCTGTGGAGCCACTGGAGGAGTGTGTCAGGTCAATTAGTACAATCACACTTACATTTTCCAGTTGACGGTCTTCGTTAGTGTATACTGTATGTCCCATGTGTCAAACTCCCCCCCCCCCCCCCCCCCCCTCTCTCTCACACATCACACCTTCAGTTTTAACAGCCTATCAGATACTTCTCAGGCTGGAGGAGGCGTCACAGCTGTCATGTGTCGCAGGGGGACTTGTCTCTACTGCACTGTGCTGGTGCTAGTCAGTGATACTGTGCATACATCACAGGTGAGTATTAGACCTGTGTAGGGCTGACCCCTATTAATCGATTAGTCGACTAATCGGTCGAAAGGAGCCGTAGTCGACTGGCCAACCTCTTAGTCGAATATAAAAAATAAAATAAAAATATGATTTTTAATTTTTTTTTTTATTATCATTTTTTCCAAAAGAAAAGAGGCCTAGAAGCGTGGCTAACGCTAATGGCACGCATACCAGAGGCTAACTGCCTACGAAAACAGGCACAGAGGCACTGAAAGAGGATTTCACCCATCTAATGAACACACTAGACTAGACAAATATCAAGATGTATCCATCAGTGGACCAATTGCATGCTTTTGCAGAGGACAAGAAGCCTTCAGTCGACTCCTTCAGACATTAAGCACCCCCCACAGCCCAAATGGAATGATAAAAAATTAAATAAATATAAATGTTTTAAAATATTATACTATTTTTTTTTAAGTCGACCAATAGTCGACTAACGGCAAATTTCGGCCAATCCTAGTCGACCATCCAAATCCTTAGTCGGGGACAGCCCTAGACCTGTGTGTGTGTCTCTGTCCTAGCGCTTTCTCCGAATATCTTGTAACAGGGTGGATTAGCCGCGGACTGAATTACATACATTATAGGCTACATTGCAATGTTTTGTTTGATTGTTTGCTTGCAAATGAATGGAAGCGGATATGGACCAATAGCCTATAGCTTAAAACTCAGGGAGAGGTGTTTTTGTCCAACAGCTATAGGCTAGCTGGTCTGTATCCGCTTCCATTCTACTGAACAGTGTGAGGGAAATCACCCCGATCAATGATTGTAGGTAGTGTCGCGTCCTTTAAATTGACCAAATTCCTCAGAGACGCAGCAGCCGCCATCACCCCAGTCATCACACACATAATAACCTCTCTATAAAACAGGGGCACGTCCCCAAGGACTTCAAAATTGCGAGAGTGACCCCTCTACACAAAAAGGGCAGCAAATTAGACCCAGGCAACTACCGCCCTGTTTCTATTCTTACCTCCATCTCGAAAGTCATGGAGAAAATAGTCTACGAACAGGTCGAAAAGTACCTGGCGGAAAAAAAACCTAATCTACGAATTCCAATCTGGCTTCAGAACGTCCCACTCCACTGACACATGCCTCCTCTATTTGAACGACCACATCAAACAAGAGGTGGACGCTGGCAAATACTGCGGCATGGTCATGCTGGACCTACAAAAGGCCTTCGACACTGTCAATCACTCCATTCTAATGGACAAGCTAAAAGCAATTGGTTTTGATAGCCTATCAGTGAGCTGGATGCAATCCTACCTGGAGGGGAGAGAACAGATGGTAGAGGTAAACGGTACTCTATCCCCCCCCCTCACAGTGAGCTGTGGTGTTCCACAAGGAAGCATACTAGGACCGCTACTCTTCCTAATTTATGCAAATGACATGTCGTCAGCCTGTGACTGCAACTTGTTCCTGTTTGCGGACGACTCAGCCCTGCTGGTCTCTGACAAGAACAAATTGCAGGTTGAAAAAACCCTCAGCACGGAACTAGGCAAAATCTGCATATGGCTCGCTGATAACAAACTATCATTACACATGGGCAAAACAGAGTCCATTCTCTTCGGTTCAAATAACAAACTCAGCAAGACCGACGGCTTCTCAGTTACAGTGGGTGACAATATTGTCACAAGGAAAGACGAAATTACCTACCTGGGTTCCATCCTAGAGGCAAATCTTTCCTGTGACAAAATGGCATCCAATGTAATAAAAAAAGTCAACCAACGAACTAGATTCTTGTACCGGATCTCCTCTCTGGTAAACAAGAATACCCTGAGGACTCTGGCAGGAGCACTCATTCAAGGGTACTATGACTATGCGTGCACCTCATGGTACCAAAGCACCTCAAAGGCGCTTAAAACAAAATTACAAACATCACAAAACAAACTGGTCAGACTACTACTTGACCTGAACCCCAGAACCCACCTCACCCCTGCCCACTTTGCCAACCTAGGATGGCTTAGAGTAGACGACAGAGTACAGCAACTTGCAATGGGCCTGGTCTACAAGATACACTATACGACCGGGGTGCCCATGTACATGTCAAAATACTTCCCAAAGGTCAGTGAATACCACAACCACTACACCAGAGGAAGCTCAACAAATCATGTTAAACCCAGATTCGGCTCAAACAAGGGACTAAACACGTTTCGCAATTATGCCACAACAATGTGGAACGCCCTACCCAAAGCTGTAAAGGAATGTGAATCCCTGCCCACATTCAAAACCGCCCTTAAAGAGCACCTACGGGAGGCTGCAATTCGAAACTGGCCACCGTAAATGCCCAAAACCCCCACCACCTCCTAATAGACAGTCTCCTCCCCACCGCATGTATATATTCCCTCCCCGCCGTATGTATATTCCCCTCCCACCCACCCACCCCCTCCTAATGTACAGTCCCCTCCCCATCATATGTATATACTCTGTCAGGATCTAGGGGTAACAGTACTGTATATTTGAATACCGCCTATGTCACAAATGTATCAGTACTAAATACCTATATGTCCCTATGGCCTGTACGTTAATGCCAAGCAAGCAGTGCAAAAATGCTTCCGCATTCGTCACCGCACGCTAGTGCGGTAAAGCGCCCTTCTTTTCAGACAAATGCTACCGTGCGTGCACCGGCGGCGGCGTGCTCGCTCAGGTGCGTGCGTGCGCCGGCGTGCTCGCGCGAGGTGCCCGCGCATGCGCATGAGATCCCGCCTTGGTTGGAGCTCAATATATATAAGTCACCGCCTCTTATTCACTATCTGGCACTAGCTCAATTGGCAAGGACACATGGCTGTGGATCCTATGGCTTGTTTGCTGGCGAGTTCGAATCCCATCGAAAATATTTTTTAACGTGATTTTTTTTTAACGTGTATTCTTTCGCCGGTTAAGGTTAGGCATTGTTTCGGAGTTGGTTAAGGTTAGAACGGTTAAGTTTAGGCGCTGTTAAGGAGCTGGTTAAGGTTAGAGTTTGTCAAAGAGAATGGCAATATAATTTCTATGGTTAAGGTTAGGCATTGTTTCGGAGTTGGTTAAGGTTAGAACGGTTAAGTTTAGGCGTTGTTAAGGAGCTGGTTAAGGTTAGAGTTTGTCAAAGAGAATGGCAATAGACAGCCTATTTCCGCGCGACCTGGGCGCTGGGCGGCGGAAAATGAAAGGCGCATTACTGCATGCCACTACGGTAAGTTTTTGCACTGCTTGCTTGGCATAAAGCTACACGCGTCCCTATGCCATAAATGTCATGTATGTTATGTATGTCATAAATGTCTATATGAATTGAAAATGGGGGACCCTGATGGAAACAAGACAAACGTCTTTCTCAGGTCTGCATCCCCTTAACAATTGTATGTATTGAGCCGTACTGTATTGTACCCATTCTGCAATCTGTTAAATAAAGTTTTCATTCATTCATTCATTCATTCATTCATTCATTCATTCACCTTGAAGGATGAGGAGAGGGTTTTAGCAATCAAATATGTATTACAGAGTGAATATTCAATATTACAGAGTATTTACACAAACAGTTGAGAGTGGACACGGGTTCTACTTAGCTTTGGCTCAGCCCGAGGGCGTGCCGCTTCTTCCATCACATAGACATTTATACTTTTCTGGTTGGTGTTCTAAGCGAATGAGGTGGCTAAGTTAGCAGCGTGGTTCAGGGCTTAACACACGACTTAACAAGATAACAGTTGAAATAACAAGGATCTAGAATTACAGTCTGTCTCCTGGTGGTTCCAGAAGGACAGGCAGGGGTCATGGTGACACATAGGCCTTTGCTTGTTTTAATACAATATAATAACACATTTTAATGGTACACACATTTGTAGATATTTGTCTATACATTCTTACAATAGATAAATGGATTGACTCATAGATATTATACATATTGCAGATCCTGACAATGCTGATATTAGTTCCTCTAATCGTCGCCTCATCAGTCCTTGGGCCTGTGACTTTTAGCAACAGATGCACTGACACAAATAGATCTTGACCACTTCAGTAGCTACAGACAGGCTGAGATGTACAGGCTGAGATTTACATGAAGACATGATAATAAAAGACATGGATAAATGTATCTAGGGACATGAACAGGCATGCGTTCTTCATGGGACGGGGGTGCACTACGTGCACGCCCAGATAAGTACTCGCTATTTGCATATCAATAGCACCGGTCGTCAGGTGTGTTAAATACGTTCTCAGATACATTCACACCTAACTTGTTGTGAATGACATGTGTTACATTCCATTCGTAGAGGCAATTAGGCACTGTCTGTAGTCTGTGCTCAAGCGAGGGGACATTTATGCGCATTCGCGGGAGCGCGCGCACGCGCCGGGAGCGCGCGTGCACGTGGCGCCATTAGGTGCGTGCAATCCCAGTTGATTTCAGGAACGCACCACTGGACATGAATAAATGGATCTTAGCCCACAGTAGTCGAAGGTAGACTGGTAAACAAAGGTTTATTCATCAGAGTAATAATATGGTCTGGATGACCCAAACTGGAACACCAGCTGGTGTGTCCCAGGTGAGCTCCAGAGTCCACTCAGGTGTGGCTCTTTATAGGGGAAAGAGAGGGGATTTTCTGGGTAGGCTTGGCTCCGGTCGGGATTGGAGGGTGGTTCTATGAGGGGGGAGGGGTTGTATTCAGGAGAAGGAGGGGGGGGGGTTCAGGTGAAGGGGACGAGGTAAGGAAGGGGGGTGGGGTGAGTTAGTGCGACATACTGTAGAAAAGGTGTGTGAATGGGGGGGGGGGGGGTAGATAGGACTTGGGTATTTGGGAGGACAATAGGCTGTTTGTGGGGGAGGGGGGGAAATACAGTTATTCCACAGCACATAGAGAGGAAATTGGTATATATCTTCTTGTCTGACTGGAGAAGACGGTAAGTGCATTTCCCATAATGTTTAGGGAAAATAATTGGGATGTCGGAAGTGAATGAGTATCGCTCTCCCCTCCCTCAGCAACTCCAGGCACTGAACCCCCAGCTGCTCCAGTGGAGATGCTCAGTGGGCCGCAGGGCTTATCTGCGAAAGTGTTGTCACCCTTCCCTGGAGGAATAAAAGCTATTTAAAAAAAACGGAAGAGCCTCTCAAGGATAAATATATTGGCATCTTCCTGGATCCTCTTGTAAGTGTCTTACCTATAGCTGTCCAGCGTTTTGCTATTCTGATTCACCCTGCCTGTCTCTGCTATTGACCCTCCCTGTTGCTTTTCGGACTTCTCCTCCTGCCTGCTCCCTTATTGGATTTGTTGACACGCTGCTGCTTTGAATCCGGCTCATGACCTGCGACACATCCCATTCCTTCAGATCTCTTTTCTGTCTCTTTCCACTGCACTCTGTCCAATGACGTTGAAAGGCCTGGGGAGGGGGAGGGGGGGGGGGGGGGGGGTCTTTAAAACGAATATTTCCTTCTAGGTGGGAGCTGTCAACACGCTGACATACGTCATACAGGGGAGGGTGTGTGGCACTGCTACAGAACCCCCAGTGAGAGCCCCCAGTGTAGGCACACAGCACAGCCCCGCCACACTGACTATTCCCTGATCCATCTCAATGTGGAAAATAGTAATTTTCCCCCTACTATTTTGAATTCCTGTCATATATTGGCACTCTAAAGTACCATCGTTTACACACCCCCCCACCCTACCACATAATACATTATGCAGAAGCAAACATAGGCGTTATGAGATTCTTCCTCTTCAGGCAATTCCACGGCCTGCTTGACATGCTCACATTCACAAACCGTTATTGTGTGGCTGCACCGTGAGGGCAAACAGCATGCTCCAGTGGCTGCCCTATGGCACACAGGGAAGTAGGGTTGTCACGATACCAAAATTTTTGTTTCGATACTATACCAATAGGAATTTCTATACTTTTCTATACTTTTCGATACTTTTCCTCAAAATCAGGGAAACACTCTCAGGTGTCATTGGGTCTCAGTCCCGATATTTTTTCAAAGAGTTATTCTGGAAGACTTATCTTGGAACCACTGAGACAGAATCAATGACAAGTTCACTCTGAGTCCTGAACGTGCTGGTAATATGTCTTAAGTGGCTGAAACGGTCGCACAAATTATATGATCTGATATCTGCTTGGAGAATGGCATTCTGTCTTAAACTCGAAACACGCGTTCCCGTTCAAAACAACGCCTCCAGAGCTCCTTATAAGGCAACTAGTGACGCAGCTGTGTGAAAATGGAATGGCGGAAGTGCTTTGCGAGTCTTGCGAGCCATCAAAACTAGATTAGATTAATGTATTGGCATCATATACAGCTCGTGGTACACCTGCCGCAGCGTGCGCACACACACACACACGTGCGCGCACAGTACTGTATATGAATGAATGAATGAAATATAATATATATAGCTTACGGCGGGCGTAATGAATGAACGCAGTATGGCTTATTATTCCATAATTAAGCCTATACTGTTCATTCGTAGGCGCACACAAGACTTGTTATGGAATATTAATGCAGTCTATTTCCACTGATTAGCTTTAGTTCTTATTTATTTATCCACTGTCATTTCAGTGTTGGTGTATAGGCTATATAGTGTATTTCAATATAAGTTTAATTGATTAATGATATATTCGAAGGAATGCAGGTTTATAGCTATATCAACCCCCTCCAATGTACAGTAAATGACCAAGTATGGTTTTGTCAATATTCCAATGTACAGTTTTGCTTGTACAGTGTAAGTCTATCCCCCACCCACCCCTCCTACCCAACCTCCTCCAAACGTTTCTACGTCAAATGTACTCTCTTTTCTGGACTCTTTTTGTATCACAAACAGTACTGTATTTGCAAATCTGGTATGTCATAAATGTATAGATGTAGCAGTACTGTCTATCTGTGTCGTGTGTGTCATATATGTTATGATTAATAAAAAATGGGGGACCCTGATGTAAACAAGACGAAAGTCTTTCTCTGGTATGCATCCCCTTAACAATTGTATGTAATTGAGCTGTACTGTACTGTACTCATTCTGCAATCTGTTAATACAGTTTTCAATCAATCAATCAATCAATCAATCAATCAATCAATCAATCAATCAATCAAACAAAGGTCTGTCCCATTGTATACCAATTAATGGGATACATTGCATGTTGACCTGCATTCTTTCAAATGTATATAATTAATCATTAAAACAGACGTGTAACAAATAAGAAATACAAATTCCACAGAAGGCATTAAATTATTATTATGTTCAATCATTTCACAATAATTGCATAATTGTGTTTGAATATCTGAGTAATTAAAGTAATTATACATTTGTCCAAAATAGCTGGTTCAGATATGGTTAAGCAGCTGCCCTGTGATCAGATGAATCCATATTATTTATTTTTCCGACATCAAATGCGTAATTTCTTATCGTACAAATATTGTCATATTTATTTTAATTATGTTTAAGTAATTAATTCCAAGGAGGCCTGTAGCATTGACATGAAGGAATCACTATGAGAACACAGTCTGTCAAGTTAATACAATTTTAAATTAGTCAATCAATCATAAGACTGCTCCTCAGCACTCTTAAATCTGCTCTCAGCCACGATCAAATCTGATCTCAGGAACATTTGGGGACTCGCGCTCCCAGCCCAAATATGTCTTAAATGGGCCGAAATCTGCCTAAGACGAAATTTTTGGTCGTAAATTCGTTCGAGAATGAGACCCATTGTTCTTTATTTGAAAACACAACAATGAACAATGACAAGAATAAATTAAATTAAAAGCAATGGCATTCAAAATTCTGGAGAACTTTTTTTGCACTCAACTGTAGTTAAAAAAAATTCAAGGGGTAGAAAAAGTATGGTTATATTATTATTATTATTATTATTATTATTATTATTATTATTATTATTATTATTATTATTATTATTATACATTTGTCATAGCAGAGGGCCTAATTAGTTTGAGATACCATAACCTAGAAAACATTTTGATGAGTGAGACTGATTATATATAGCCTATCATAATCTAGAACTAGCTTATGTCATATTGTAGGCGGTTTAACAAAAATAAAATAGATTTCCGTTGTCTTTTTTTTTTTATATTTTTTTTATTATTGCAAAACAAAAATTATTAAAAGTCAGTACTCAACACATAATGCATATTGAAACTTTCAGTCAAGGTGGTTAAAATACATGTAAGTACAGAAACAAGATAAAACAAAAATAGTCTATAATAACATTTTAACCGTATACAGTGTATATCCAGCGAAATTACAATTATATAAATGTTAGTATAGAATATACCCCTAATACCTATTTTCTAAAACCCTACACACATATGCTCCAGCTCGAACCCCCCCGATTTCCGTTGTCTTTATACAGTATGTATGAACCATTAAATGGACAATTGTCAAATGTCTTTGTATAAATCATGTTTGTGACTAAGCTATAGAGATGCACATGTGCATCAATTCATTTCTGTTGTGGGTAGGCAACAGGTGATGCTGTGTTTACTAGCTTTCAGCACGGCAGTTTAGGCTATGTATAGTTTATTATTAGGCTTTTCAATTTATTTTCTATTCTTGCGAATAGCATTGTGGACATTTTCTAATGCTCGTATAGGAACTGTAGTCACGAGAGCTAGCATAGCTCATCCAACGAATGTTGGCATCAATGGCATGACTACAGTACTGATAGGAGCTACTGTAGCATTAACCTAACGTTAGTTATCATACCATACCATCGTGGGCGGCGTGGCTCAGGGGTAGAGCGGGTCGTCCAATGATCGAAGGGTTGGTGGTTCGAATCCCGCTCAAGCCCATGTCCATCCCACTGCCGTTGTGTCCTTGGGCAAGACACTTAACCTACTTGCCTCGTATGAATGTGTATGCATGTGAATGAATGTTGGTGGTGGTCGGAGGGGCCGTAGGCGTTGATTATTCGCCACGCTTTCGTGAGTCTACCTCAAGGCAGCTCTGGCTGCAATTGTAGCTTACCACCACCGGTATGACTGTGTATGAACGAATAATGGACTCTGTAAGCGCTCTGGGGTCTCTGGGGTGTCACAAAGAGCGCTATATAAATCCAATCCATTATTATTATTATTATTATCGTCAATTGCAGTGAGGATCTTTATTAACGTTAGCTAGCTAGCACATTTTGCATAGAATAAACTCGGCTAACGTTAGCTTATATAGCTAGCAAACTATAATTCTAGTTAAAGCTAGCTAGCTAACGTTAATCAATAAAGATCCTCACTTTTGCCGATGGTTATGATAACTAACGTTACGTTAATGCTAGCTCTTGTGACTACAGTTCCTTATACAAGCATTAGAAAATGTCCACAATGCTATTCGCAAGAATAGAAATCTCAATCTCTCTCCATCAGGGCTCTCTCTTCCGGTAAACTAGTGCAACGTCATCACTGACAGCAGCGCTGTGCTCCAATAGGAAGGCATTTGCATGCATAAATGAATAAATTAAAGGAAAAAAAAAAAAAAATCCAAACGCAGTATAGTATCATTTCGAACACTCTAGTACCGCGGTACTATACTAATACCGGTATACCGTGCAACCCTACAGGGAAGTGGGCATATTGTAGGCATATTGTGTCACTTACCAAAATCCATAGAAGCTAAGAGGGCAGACTGCCTGTGTGTCCCGTTAATTTCTGCAGTGTGACAATCTTCTCATTGATCCTCGCACAGTGTGAATTGCTCAATGGTGACGGCATTTCTGGGCCGAGTTGGGTTCTCATATTGTGAGATGGTGAGATACAGTAGGTAGGTAGGTTGATACAGAGAGACAGACAGACAGACAGACAGACAAACAGACAGACAGACAGACAGACCCACCCACCCACCCACCCACCGACCGACCGACCGATGTTTTTAGAAATTTAATTCCTGACAGTGATCGTGGCTTAGGTAGCACGTGGAGCAGTAGAGGAGGATGGGCTCTCATTTGACGATAAGCACATTTTAAAACCGTGAACTTAGTTAAGAGCCATTTCACAAAAAATAACACACCCAAGGACCAAGTCCTAATCATGTATGTGGATGGTGTGACACGTTTCGATGAGGAGAGAGCAAAGCCAGTTTGTTTCATCTCGCGACCAGTCAGGAAGATACGTGTCGCACAGCGTGAAAACAACAACAACAACAACAGCAACGACAACAAAAGTGTGGGACCATCACGTGGCGTGAGACCTCATTTGAAGCCTTTTTGAAATATCCCTGAAAATCACTACACCTTAGCGCAGCCTTTAAAAATCGCAGCATTTTTGATGTTTCCTTCTTTGAGCGGTGCACACACACAGAGAGAGCGACGCTTCTGTGGAGCAGGGAGATAAGAGAGAGCGCGGTTTTGAATGGGTGATGGTGGGCGAGGCGAGGCGGGGCGGCGATCTCCTTTCAGGCGCATTTCAGGGCCACCTGCCGGGGTCCTCAAAACAGAACCATGCGTGGCGAGATCAAAGCTCTCCACCAGCTCTTTGTTTTCTCATGGGTTTTCATACAATCGGCTGTTTACTTAAGCGCACAGAATGGATCTGACGGTGTCAGCACTTACCATGACTTTCCACCGGCGGCATAAGGTAGGGTGCAACAGCTGGAGTCTTCATTCACGCATCTGTTGGCGCAGACGTCGAAAAGGTATATCGCTGGGACTAGTGATGCACCGATGTGAAAATTGTGGCCGATACCGATAACCGATATTAATATTGCTGTTCTGGCCGATACCGATATTTACCGATGTCGATATCTCTGTATAGAAAACACTCTTTTATGATAATCAAATAAAGAGCTATTTTCCAAAACGCATAATTTTTTTACTTTTGTAACTTATTTTCAGAAATGACTGATATTTTGAAACTATTTAAGGCCAAAACATGTAAAAAGAAAGAAAAAAAAATATATATATATATATATTTTGTTTTTATATATTGGCCCTATCTTGATATCGGACCGATACCGATGTGTAAAAAAACTGCCATATCGGCCGATATTATATCGGCGGCCGATATATCGTGCATCACTAGCTGGGACTTTCTTTCTGACTGTCCGCGTCTTGTTTATTATCGCCGCTGTCGGGGCAACAACAGGTGTTGTGTCCAAAAGGACCAACTTCTCAAAGAATGGAGAAACGCATCCTCATTTTTCTTTTGACAAACTGTGTGGTTTTTAAAGGTATACTTTTCTTTAATGGGTGTCATGCAGGCCTGGGAAATGTATCACATTTTATTTTAAATGACCAGGTTAAGCCTTTGAGCTAGGTCATGTCTTTTAGTTTAATTAGTTAACGTTCAATAAATGCATGATGTTTCCAAAGTCAATGAGTAATCATGTTAAATGGTGATGGTCCTTAGTCATGATACCGGCTCAAAGCAGGTTACGTTTATATTCAAGTATAAAGCATGGCTTTCACCCCAAAACTGACCAATACGGTGCAGACGTGTTACATTGCATCCCAACACGACAGCTTACCGAGATCTGCAAACTATTCATCTTCTGGTTGGACTGGAAGCTACTCTGAGGCCCCAACCGGCCATTAACTGTGAATAAATCGCCGCCCCACTCATCAAAATGGTGTGATCGCATGTCGCCCTCCTTCACGTCTGTTTGCTTTATTGGATGTGGCTCACGGCCTCCAGATATTTATATCACTTTACAGCCTGTACCAACCTAGACAAATAAATAAAAAAGAAAGTGAGAGAGAGAGAGAGAGAGAGAGAGAGAGAGAGAGAGAGAGAGAGAGAGTGGGAGAGAGTGGGAGATGGAGAGAGTGAGATAATGGAAGAGAGAGTGGGGGAGAGAGAGTGGGAGAGGGAGAGAGAAAGAGGCAGAAAGAGTGGGGGAGAGAGTGGGAGAGGCAGAGAGGGAGAGAGAAAGAGAGAGAGAGAGAGAGAGTGGGAGATGGAGAGTGAGAGATAATGGAAGAGAGAGTGGGGGAGAGAGAGAGAGAGAGAGGGAGAGAGAAAGAGGCAGAAAGAGAGTGAGAGAAAGAGTGGGGGTGAGAGTGGGAGAGGCAGAGAGTGGGAGAGAGAAAGAGAGAGAGAGAGAGAGAGAGAGAGAGAGAAAGAGAGAGAGAGAGCAAGAAGGCAGTAAGGTGAGTAATGGTGTGGAATACAGAGGAGGGATGTGTGGAGCTTTGGCGGGGGACAGCCTCCATATCCATCTTCCCCTGCTTAAAGCCCCGGCGCCCGGGTAATGGCCGCGGCACGTGGGTGCTTTCGGAGGTTACGGTGCAGGAGATGAGGGATCTGGGAGTTGAGAGGCCAAGCTGAGGGGTGACTTCCCCCAGCAGAGGCCTCTTCATTTTGTGGGTGGGGGAGGAGAAGGAGGAGGAGGAGGAGGAGGAGGAAATGACGACGCGATAGCCGCAGATGCCTGGAGGAAAAACTGCACAAACCGGGCACTGACAATAAACTGGAGTCCACATCAACTGTACTATTATTATCTGCTACTGCAGTGGTTATCAACAAGGGGCCCGGGAGGGGCGGTCAGGTGGCGTAGCGGAGATTGTGCCCGTCACCAATGCAAGAGGCTGCGGTCTCGACCAGTGACGACTGGTCCATAGTGGGCGCTAGACCGCCGCCCCCCCCTGGTTAAAAGAAGAAGAAGAAAGGAAAGTATTCACGCCCCCCGGCTCCTAGCGGCCTAGCCCCCTCCAACCCCTTTTCATGGGCGCTCGATCTCAGCTCCACGGTCCGTGCACAACTCACAGGGCAAATACATACGTACGTGTAAATAAATACGTACGTACAACATAACACAATCAAATACGATATCCGAGGGCGCTTGGTCTAGTGCCCGAAGTAGTCACTCTATTGGCTGAGAGTGGCATGTGACATCGCCTCGAGGAAATACGCTCTGCTAGTAGTTGTCTGGTTGTCTGCTAGTAGTTAGCTGGTTAGATACTGTACATTCAGACAGTGTTGGATCTAACTAAATAGATTTATATGGACACTTTTATGGAAAGTTCAAGCCCTGGACCACAAAGCTTCTCGAAGGATTAAGGCTATACTCGGTCAACAACAACAACAACAACAACAACAACAACAAGCAGCTATAATGGCTAGCTGGATGCAGTCTGGACAGTGGACATCGACAACAGTCTGGACAATGGACATATACTAGTGTACACTTTATCAAGCCCTGCTGGACCGCGTTTGAACTAAACAAGTGAGTAGCGGTCGCGATCTCTCTCTCTCTCTCTCTCTCTCTCTCTCTCTCTCTCTCTCTCTCTCTCTCTCTCTCTCTCTCGCTCTCTCTCTCTCTCTCGCTCTCTCTCGCTCTCCCTGTTAGAGCGATGCTGTGTTGTTGTTGAACTAACTAATTAATATAAGATAAAAGAGAGCTGTGCGTGTTTGTGTAGGGCTATTGGAAACGTGGTTGCATTTGACTGACTGTGATCATATATTATATTGATTGATGGCAATGGTGATAATATTCGCCAATGCGTGCCTTGTACATGTTTGCAAAATTTTTGGTATAGCGCCCCTCCTGGAGAAGAATTCACCAGCCGCCACTGGTCTCGACTCCCGGAGAGTCAGCGTTGCCTTGGCTCGGGCTGATCGCTATACTAACTCGTTTGGCTGAGTTAGGGGGAGGGGAGCCGTGGGTGGGTCCTGGGCGTTGTGGACAGCGACCCCTACAGTTTGGTCGGGGCGCCTGCTCAGCAAGGGTAGGATCTGGAGAGAGGTAGTGCGACCTTCCACACGTTACACTCTCCCGGTGAGAATCTGCGCGGCCAGGCTGGCTGCCGGCTGGCTGCACATGCGTCGGAGGAAAGCATGTGACAGTCTCCGGCCTCTTGGACCAACAGTAGGGGAAAGTGCGCAACAACCAGGAAGGGGGTTGGGAATTGGCATAACGACTAACAGTAGGATGGGAGGGGAGCTCCCGTAGCTCACCGCATATCTTGGCGCTATTTCTGCGTCGGGGAAAACCGTGCTCGTAACGGATCTGGGGGACACGAGTTCGATTCCCGGACCCGCCGTCATTTCTCAGAATGTCTTCCCCTGCTCTACATCCCATTTTCAACCTGTCTCTGTCGGTCATGCTTGACCAGAAAAGCGATAAACGCTAAAAAATAAAGTTTAAAAAAAAAACAGTAGGATGGGAGAAAAATCGGAAAAAAAGAAGGAAAAAAAAAAAGAAAAAAAAAAACAAGGGGCCCGGGGATCCTCAGGGGTCCTCAAGGAGATTCCAGAATGGAATGGGTTTTATTTCACAATTGTATTCACAACCCAGTGAGAAAAATATACAAGACTGGCTACTCTACTCTACTCATACTGTAGGTATCACTCTCTCAAATGTTATCTATCTATTAGGGGTGTAACGGTACACAAAATCCACGGTTCGGTACGTACCTCGGTTTTGAAGTCACGGTTCGGTACGGGTTTTCGGTACAGTGGGGGAAAGTTTGGCTTCCCATGTTCCACTCAGGGGTGATGTAGTGTGCAGTTACTGTTAAGTAGGGTTGTCAATGAATATTCTATATTCAAATTAATAATAAACTTGTTAAGATAATCATTTTTTTAACTTAAATTTTTTTAACTTAAATTTTTATTTAACATTTATAGGCATACAACACAACATTTACAGTGACATCCATAACATAACAACATACAGATATGGGTCCCTTGAATATGGCCTCGTTCAGCCTTCCAGACCCCCGTCAGAGGAACCCCCCCCTCCCGCCCTCCCCCCCTAGAAACCGGGCTCCCCCGCATCCCAGGTCCGTCCCACGCGGGGCCCAGCACTCAGCGACACGGGTTCTTGAATTTGATTGGACCAGACCCAGTAGAGGGGCGAGGGGTGATACTCCCCCCCACCGAGCCAAGTCCGCTACCTCCCATGTCACCAAGCCCCCCACCCCACGCACAACAAATCCCCCTGAGAGAAACCCCTCCCTCCCGCCCTCCTCCCCGAGAGATAGAACACCCCCATATCCTGGTCCACCATGCACGGAGCCGAGCACCCAGAGCCCCCGCCCGACCGCCAGGCCCCCGGCCCACGAGAGCCCCAAGCCCAGGTACGCAGAAGGTCTAAGCACCACGCCTCAATGGCCCCCGACCCCCCGCGACCCCAAGCCCGGTGCCCCCCCGGCCCGGAGACCAGACCGCCCGGCCACGACGGCCGAGGACCCCAGGAAACCCCGCCCCCCCCCACACCAATCCCACAACACGCAAGGCCCCCCCTCCCCCGGGTCGAACCGCCGGAACGATGGCCCCTCCCCCCGACCCCACTGAACCCACTGTACCTCCCATGTCACCGACATCACCGCATACATTTATGAAATTAAAACTAATCACACAATAAGAAAAAATGACATGGATATAAATGGTTATATGGTTCGCACTCTTTCCCCGGTTGGCGGTTTGGAGGGGGATCAGCCCCCCCCCCAGAGACGAAGATACCCCCCGAAGGAGGCTCTCCAAGCCTCTCTTCATGTCCAACATTTTTAATTCTTGTCCTTCATATTTGTCCATGTGCACATTTAAAGCAACTGCTATTCTAACATAACTCTGAAGAAATAATATAAAAGAAGACTAAAGACAATTGGCACTTCCCAGGTAATTCCTTTTAACCCTGTTTGACCCCTGTTGGCGGGTTGGAGGGGTAAGGCTCTCCTGGAGAGGGCCCCTCCTATAACGACGGAGATGTCCCCTGTGGGGGTTCTCCAATGTCCCTATTATTGTCCAACATTTTATTTGAATTTTTATCTTTCATAATTAGTACATTCCCAGAGCCGGTGGGCGTCGGCCTGAATGCGCTGCTTGACGGATAGGAGACATGCGACACCATTGAGCTGAACAACGTGTAATAATAAAATAATCAAGTAATAATGAGCAACAACAACAACAACAACAACAACAACCAGAAGACAGTGGTTTGCACACTCACATCTCAAGCCCCGGTTGGAAATACTTCAGATTTTGATTAACTTGTGGAACCTCGAGACAGTTTTATGCAAGCTATGTAAACTACAGCTGGAGTTCTAGCATCAAGAATGTAAGTTAGCCTACTTTTCTTTTTTAGAACTTTATTGTAAATCAGCCGTCAGGGTAAAACGTTATTGAATAGAGAAAAAAGCGTCATGCTGCAGGTCCCGTTTCATATCATTAATTTGATCTCCGAGAGACAGCCACTTCCACCTGACGCACGAGAGAGAGAGAGAGAGAGAGAGGGTGTGTGTGTGTGTGTGTGCGTGTGTGTGTGTGTTCGCCACACTATGAGGTTATGCTAAATTACAGGTAAGCTCTCAGTGTTGTGCGTGGGCTGAACGAACACCTGGCACTTTGCGCAAATTATATTTTGGGAAGGAGGTGAACTTGAGAGTTTTGAATAAAATTCTGCACGCAAAAAAAAGTTCTGCACGTGCGATTCATTCGGTACACAGCGCGTACTGAACTGAAGGTCCAGTACTGAATGGTTCAGTATGGATACGTATACCATTACACCCTACTATCTATCTATCTATCTGTCTATCTATCTATCTATCTATCTATCTATCTATCTATCTATCTATCTATCTATCTATCTATCTATCTATCTATCTATCTATCTATCTATCTATCTATCTATCTAGCCATCCATCCATCCATCCATCCATCCATCCATCCATCCATCCATCCATCCATCCATCCATCCATCCATCCATCCATCCATCCATCCGGCCAACAATCCACAATACGACGACAGAGCATAATTCTTCCACTGGCTCACACGTCGCAAAAAGCTTGAGGGTGAAAGCTGACCTTTTGCAAACTGTTTGCCATCCGCCGCCCGTGACAATACTGTTTGTTCCGCGCCGAGTGCGGAGGACGTGCAGCAGCATTTGTAGCCGACAAGGCTGAACGTCAAAAAGCATCATCTCGCCTGCGGGACAACAAGAGGTGGAAGCGTGGCGACTGGAACAGAGACACGCAAGGCCAGGCGGCTAACTCCCTGCTGTCATAACAGGACGAGACCTTTTGTCACCCTCCCTAGGCATTGTTGTCTCCTCCTCACGGAGCTTCATCTCTTTCGACTGGAAATGACATCTTCCGAGACCTTCCCCCTCCACCGACATCATTGTAAAGGACACTCGGAATGCTCTGAGTGAGATCTGGTCCAATTACCTGCATCGACCCTAACATCTTCAGTTTGTTATAAAGGGCTCCTTGGCGCTGCCGGGTGAGACAGAGGCACATCATTGAGTTGTGCTCGTTCTTTTCCCTGATTATTCCTGTAACCTAAAGGTGGGGGGAAGCGTTCTCAGAGAAAGCCATTCGTGAAAGGGAATGTATATCGCACATGGGGAGGGGGGGGGGGATGGGAGAGAGAGAGAGCGAGAGAGAGGAAGATGTGTTCTGAGGTTATAGCCTCTGCGAGGTGTGCCTTTTATGAGGCTTTTGCAAATCTTGAATTTCACACCACCTCTCTCTAGACCAGGGGTGGGCAATTATTTTTCCCGGGGGGCCGAATGAGCAACTGAAAATGTGTTGGAGGGCCGGGCTAAAATTCCAAACTCAATTATGCATAATATACATTTTATTTCTATATAAAAAGCAGTAAATGGCATTGTTTTGACCCCTGGTAAGAGTGTATGTTATTATTTGGCAATTAAAAGGTGAGGTTAGCTTTCAAAAATATCATTTATTCAGGGAGCTCCAGTAGCTCACCGCATATCTCGGCGCTATTTCTGCATCGGGGAAAACCGTGCTGCGTCACGGATCTGGTGGACTCCGAGTTCGATTCCCGGACCCGCCGTCATTTGCCAGAATGTCTTCCCCTGCTCTATATCCCGTTTCACCCTGTATCTGTCGGTCATGCTTGACCAGAAAAGCGATAAACGCTAAAAAATGAAGTTTAAAAAAAATATATATATATATATCATTTATTCAAATAGAATTTATTTCCAAAATGATAAACAAAATGTGAAACATTAATAACAAAGGGCATGTATGAAAAGGTGCTATACAAATAAAGTTATTATTTTGAATTACATGTACTATTGAAACAAGGATTTTCTTAGCTTTCTAAAGACATCACATAGCCAAAATAAACAAGACATGTCACTGAACTGTGTAAAGAAAAGTGTCCCAGTAGCCTTTTTTTACTTTACATGCCTATATTAAACATTTAATGTTTTCAGAACTGTGCAAAAAAAAGAAAAAAAAATATCAAGTGTCCCATTTCACTTGTTATATTTCCACATTTTAGTGTTCTTCAGCTCTTATTTTTTCATTCAGTGTGAGAAATCCAGTCTCTGTTGAGCTTTAACAAGTCCATCAAAGTCAGGTTGCATGTCTGAGGTGGAGATGCGAAGCACAGCTGCCAGATGTTCATCAGTGAGAGAGGATCTGTACCTGGACTTGGTAAACGTCATGACTGAGAATGTCTGTTCACATATGTAGGTGGATCCAAAGAGGACCAACATCTTCTGAGCATGTCTCCTCATGTTTGGAAAGTTCTCCTCCTTGATGCAGTGATGCTGACTTAAAGTGCTCTTTCAGTAGTGAATCAAACTGCAGGTCAATGAGTTCAAGCTGAACATCAGTGGGTGCACTATCAACACTGCAGGTAAAGGGAGAGGAAACCAGCTGCATTTCATCCTCAACCTTTTTGAAATCTTGAAAACGCCTTGAAAATTCATCATGCAGTGCTCCCAACATGGATGAGTACCTGTGCCGGTGATCAGCTGATGGTTTGACTTCTTTCAGGGTTTTCATGTGTTTGAGATTGTTGATGCCTAGTTGCCTTGAAATTAATTGCAACTTTGTCATGAAGGCTTTCACATGGCTATGCATTTCATGAGCAAAAATGCCCTTGCCCTGCAGTTGTGTGTTCAGTAGAGATGGGTACCGTTCACATTTGAACCGATACGGTACCGGTACCTGTGAATCGATACCGGTACCCAACGGTACCTTTTTTCTGTACTTTAGTCTCAAAAAAAGACTCTACAGTACCTCAGTTGTGAAAAAAGAAATCCAAACTTCAAATAACCACACTTTCGACGACCGTTTTCGGCTTGCCCCGACTGCTTTGTTGTTGAATCAAGTCAAATCCTAGGTAAGTGTATATTGTGCGTGTGAACGTTGACATAAAAAAGTAAAAAAAATAAAAATAAAAAAATATTAAATTTTTATTTTATTTTTTTATTTTCTTTTATTATCATGTAATCTTTCGCGGGCCGGTCAGAATCATCCCGCGGGCCGGATACGCCCAGGTCTGCAGACGAATATGCTCTAAATAATGAACAGGGCGCTTCGGGATTCTGAATAATTATTGGAAGAGGAAATGATCAATACAAGTAGCCTCTGTGAATATTTGAACACAAGAATAGGTGGTGTAAACAGATGTATGAACAGTGAGTATCCTTTTTATATAAAAAAAACTAAAACACATTATTCGGTAAATAGCTAATAGAATGAGCCACCATTAGCCACTATCAATATATCTGTTATTTATTATGGCCTCAACAGCCAATTTAGGATAGATTTGGGATTTTAAATCCATGGACTCTGTTATTAGTCTAGAGCAGCGGTTCTCAAACTATGGGTCGCAACCCAAAGTGGGGTCGTGGGTAGGTGACAGCGCATTGGCATGTGTAAAAAAAAAAAGAATACAAAAGAATCTATATATATATTTGTTTTATAATGTTCTGGCAACATATTTTGGCTAAATATCCTTTGTTTTATAAATGTGTCAAGTCAAGTCAATTTTATTTATATAGCACATTTCTAAGCAGCGTGTATGTGTATTGATAACATAGTTCTGTAATAAAATGTTCTAATAAATATGCATGATCAAGTTATATTATCGTATAGCTTACGCTCTGCACTCTAGTGGAACTATCCCTTTATCAATCTAATACTGAATAATTTTTCTCCACATGTACACACCCATCCGCCTGGCCACACCCACATCCGCTCCTCTACATAAGCGGGGTCGTGGCCATACTAACAGCTCCTTCCCTATTTTCACCACCATAGAAGTGACTGTATACACCACTTTGAGTTTAGTGGCGAAATAGTTGTTGGAAAGGAGCTACGTTGACATTGTATCTTTGTTTTTCTCTCTCTCGCAATTTTATGAGAAAAACTAAGAGATAATGTTTGCATCTTCTGAGGGTTTAGACGCTCGCAACGTCACCCTTCACCAGCGCTTCACCATCGCCGCATCCTCTGTGCGTCGTGGGGCATCTCTGGCTCCGCGGTCGTGGCAGCCAGATACGCCTGGGCGGCGCCCGATGGTGAGTTTGCCTCGCAAACCGTTCACAAAGATAAACTTTCAAAGAAGGCCGTTGAGCCTCCATCTCCTGTGAGATGGCCTAGTTCCGGCCCTGGTTCCCCCGCCAGTGGAATGTTGGCCGAAAGGCCGACAGCTCCTCTGGTGGCAGGGGATTTGCGTCGCAGACTCTTCGCCTCGGCTCGCTCTCGTCGTAAGGCGGCGAGCAGCAGGGGCGAACGGCCTGGCTTTGGTGTTGCGCTGGAGCCGGACAAGAGTTCTCTTGCCTCGTCTCAATTTCCGATGGAGACTGAGGATTACATGGAGGGGGCGAGAGCTCTCTTGTTCAAAGCCCCAGTAGAGACGTATCACTCTCCCCCTCGGGGAGTGGCAGGGAGTGCTGCGTTTCCTTGGGGTCCCTTGCACTCCAGGGTTGGGTTAGAACCTCCGACCCCGAGACAAGATGCCCAGCTATCTGCCGCGTCGGATGGTGGCGCCCGAGGCAGCCTCCCGTATGCGAGGGACGCGAGTGATGTGGAGGGAGGTACGCAAGGGGAGTTGCTTGCCTTGTTCCCCGAGCTCATGGCGGCCGCCGCAGCCGCTAATGGCGTGGCGTTGCCGCAGCCACTGCCAGCACCTGTTCCTGATGACATGATAGGTAATCTCTGGCAACGTCGTCCTGTGAGAGAGACGGCGTTGTCTGCCCATTCTTCCCAGCAATGGAGGCCTACGTGACACAGGGACAGGTAATCTCCCGCATTGTTGGCCTTACCCCCGCCTACGTGCCAGTCACGTGGGTGGTGGGTTTGGTCCAGGGGCTAAAGGACGGGGTGCCTCGACTTGATAGCCCGATGGCATCCATACTTTGTCCCGAAATGGTGTGGGAGCCGTTAAGAAAGCCGGTTCCCCAAGGGAAATCGGCTAGGCAGTTGGCTAATTGGAGTGACCAGGTGTACATCGACGCGACTCAGAGCCTAGCTGCGACCTCCAACGTCGCGCAGCTAGCGCGCTACATGTCGGGGCTGATGGCGGGCGGGTCGGTATTGGATGACCATCAACGATACATTCACGCCCAGGCGGCTGGAGCCATCCTGCACCTAACCCAGCTGCAGGCGATAGCCGGGAGGGAACGCGCCCTGGCCACTCTCTCCCAGCGCCATTTTTGGCTGGAGCAGGCGCGGGTGCCAGAACAGAGGAGGATTCCGCTGCTCACGGCCCCCCTCTCCGATGCTGGGCTATTCGGGTCGGCCATGCAACAGATGACGGCAGCCTGCAGGGAGATGGAGGAGGAGCGCTCCGTGCTCCAGCCCCATTTCCCCCGACCTGATGCCACCGGTGATGTCCGGAAGAAGCAACGCCGGCAGAGGACCGCGACCGTTGCCTCCGCCGCTGCTGCTGGCCCTTCGGCGAAGAAGGCCAGGAGTGGAGGGAGTGCCTCGTCCGCTGCAGCCAGCCACACCATGCCCAGAGGTAACGGTAGGGATCGTCGTGACCAGGCTCCCCAGAACCGCTGCTCCGGGCCGGCTCCCCGTGGGGGCAAACAGCGCTCTGCACGCGGCAGGCACCGCTAGTGACTCCCCTGTTTACCCCTGTCCCCCCCCCAATATATGATTTTGTTATTAAATAAAAAAAGTCCCTCCTGGTGAGGGACTGGTTTTTGTTACAACATGTGTGTTTATTCACTATATATTGGGGATACGATGTATAAACCCTCACCTAGCTGTGGGGTTGTGTGTTTGCTTACAGTTTTCTTGAAAATTGTGTTCTGGTCGCTATACATGTGTGCTTAACAAGGCCTGTGGCTAGCACTCGGTCGAAAGACTTGTCTTCCCTCATCATGAAGAAGACAGTGTTCTTCTCATCTGCGTATTTAGACCACTATCAGTAGGGCCCTCCTGATGATCATCTGTGCCCCACTGATAAAATAAAATAAAAACGTTTTATCTTTTTTCTTTTTTCTTAACAAATGTTTTTAATTTTCCCTTTTTTAACATGATCAAATGATCATTTAACATGATCAAATAATTATTATAATATTTTTTACTTCGCTTTGAAATATTATAGTGAAATATTTTGCACTGTTTTCGCATTTATCTTGTTGAAATCCTCCAACAGGCTCTTTTTTGTAAGTTGACTGGTTTGCACACCAATAATACAGTGCAATAATAGAATAGTAGAATAGATAGTAAAATTATGCAATAGAATGGCCAGAGTAAAATAGTGCTACAGTACAATCAACAGCGGGGTGTATTAGAAGGCTATGGTGAAGAGGTACGTTTTTAGCTTATTTCTGAAAATATTAAGAGATCTAGCTTCCCTAAAGTCGGTAGTGTGTTCCATAACTTTGGTGCATAGTTAGCAAAGGCTGCATCCCCGATTTTCTTTAGACTGTGGCTTGGAACCTTCAATAGACCAGTAGTAGATGATCGCAATGTTTATACTTTGTATATAAGAAGGAGGACCTTGAAATCAATTCTAAATGTTACCGGAAGCCAGTGTAGGTTACTTACTTGTAACTTCGGGTTTGATCCAAGGAGTAAGTTGCCCCATATTGCTCTGTAACATTTATCTTTTTGTTTTAGGACCGACTAGTAGGATTTCAGTTTTGCCCTAATTTAATTTTAGGAAGTTGTTCGTCAACCATTTGTTTATTGCTAAGAGACAGGCGGAAATGGAGTTTATAGCTGTGTGATCATTTGGTTCAGCGGAGATGTACAATTGTGTGTCATCTGCGTAACTATGGAAACATACATTGTGCTTTCTAATGATGTCTCCTCAATGTTCAATGTTCAATGCAATGTTCAATGCAAGTAAAGTACTTTAAACTTTAAGTATGACTAAATGCTTTCTTGACTATATATATAGTAACTGTTCCAAAATGCATAGATTTCTATGTATTTTAGGGGTTTCTGGGGCTAGCTCTTTTTAATATAAATGTCAGATTGTTTTATTTATTTCATAGATTTCTATGCATTTCAGGAGTTTGGGGGGCTGGCTCGCCAAAATAATTAAATAACATAACCCTAACCTAACCCTTAAACCGAAATAAAGTAAAAAAAAAAGAAAAACTGGCATCATGGAAACCTGGTCCCCAAGTGGGAATCGAACTCTGGACCTTCTTGCTGTGAGGCGACAGTGTTAACCACTACACCACCGTGTTATAAACGTTACTACTGCCCGAGTAGGAAAACCCGGACCGGACTTGTTAGATCAACGTACAGGCTGAGCCAGAGAGAATCCAAGGATGTGCAATACCGGCCGCAAGGCGTTAGGCGACGGTATTGGACGTTTGCGATCTCAGACCCATTCCCAATGATAACATCAGGCTGGATGGATGGATTATGAATGGAAATAGCGAATAAAAGAAATAACGACCAAAACCCAACTTTTCTCGGGTTTGGCGGCCGACGTTCGGCGAGTTAACCCGACTTATCTTGGGTCTGGCGTCCAATGTGTTAAGTGCGGGGTAAAAAAAATTCAATCCTAAATAAAATGGGGTTGTGGTATAAAAAAAGTTTGAGAACCCCTGATCTACAGGATTTGCCTCCTCCAAGAAGAAAAGAAGAAAAAGCAAACAATGTTTTCATTCTCTAATTGACCGACCAAGCTCTTGACCAAGCCGCATTTCATTGTATACCTGTATGCCGTGACAATTAAAACTCTTGACTTGACTTGACTTGACTTGATTATGAGGACTATCTCAAGAAAGCCTTGAGAGAAAGTCAAAAAAAATATGACATCTGTGTCAAATGTCAAAAACATGGGCGGTGGCGTTGGACTCAGTGGGGTAGATGTGCTTTTATTGGTCTATAATTGCCCCTCCTCCTTTTCGTATCGCCCTCACTGACTACTGGATGGCGGAGGCATACCACCACAATGGGATATTTCTCATTGTTTGTGTGTAATTTGTGTGCATGTCCATCTGTGTGTGTGTGTGTGTGTGTGTGTGTGTGTGTGTGTGTGTGTGTGTGTGTGTGTGTGTGTGGGTGCATGTGTGAGTCATTCTTTCTCGGCTGCTCAAAAGGTCTCCAGCCGGGTCTTCATTTCCCAGACTTACTGGTGGCCAGAGGCGGAAAAAGGGAGGAAAGAAAGAAAAGCGATTGGGGCCGCGACAAGAAAGGGCCGACGCCTTCCTCCTGTGTTGGGCTGTAAATCAACCTTAACCGCCTCCCTTATGAAGATAGAAAAAAAAGGGGATTGATCTCTTTCGACTGAGTATAGGCCTGCGTTTTGCTGTTGAATGCGGCTGACACACACAGGTCACAGTGTGGTTGATTGTATAGGATCTCGCCGGGGGGGGGTTTAAGGTTTATATCGGAGCAGTCGAGGAGAGATGTTTACTGTAGCTGCGCCGATGCTGCCACGCATCTCAGACAATGTGTGGGCTCATTCCATCTGACAGAGACATGATAGAGGTGGTGTAGCCATGGTGGTGTCGTGGTGGTGGTGGTGGTGGCAGGAGCATCACTTAAACACCATGATGGATACAGCAATATGTGTCGGAAGAGACGCCCCAGAGGGGGGAGAGAGAGAGGGGGGGGGGGGGGGGGGGGGGGCGGCTGGAAAAAGGAAGAGATTGACAGAAAGGGATAGATAGAGGAAGAGAGAGAAAAGACAGCTAGATTTACGGAGGGAGAGTGAGGGAGAGAAACGGCAGTCACAGAGAGAGAGGGACAAAAACAGAGGGATGGTGAGAGAAATACGGCAAAAAGAGGGGAGGAGAAAGAAAAAGCAGTCAGAGAGAGGGAAAGACTGTGGAGTGAATTCACAAAGAATGAATTGCGGCCGCTAATAGCACCCTTAACTGCGCGTGATTTGCGGCCGCTATGTGCTCCGTCTTAAGGACCTATTCACTAAAGATATTGCGTGAATGATATACTAGCGCAAACACACCCATACGGTGTGCAATTTGCTCCTGATATCTGGCAGCGCAGTTGGCTCGTGGAGCATACGGTGTGCAATTTGCTACTGATATGGTACTGTCGTGGATATCAAATCCCTACCCATCCCATCCCCATTGTCCCCTATCCTGTGTCCTTCAATTTTGACCTATCAAATGGAGCTCCCCCCCTGTCTTGTCCTGCTGTGCCTTTTCTGTCATTTTGTATTATGAATTTTATGCTTGAACTGTACAGCACTTTGGTTGGCTCTTGAGTTTGTAAACGTGCTTTATAAATAAATGACTTGACTTAGGACAATTGCAGACAGAAAGCTTTGCTTTGATTATCTGATCGCGAATTGGAAGGGCTGATGGATCAATAGCTCTTTGTTTCTTTAACAGTATTTTTCACCATTTGTATTTAGTTTATTTCGTAATGTATAGAGCTTTCTTAATTTGTATTTTTATGACACAATTGCATCCTTTGTTTTTGTCACCATCTCTTGTCATTGCATTGTTTGTCATGTGTCATCCCAAAATAAATGAGTTTGAGCAGACCTGTCCATGGTGCTGAATCTTTAGGCTTAGGAATATTGTGAGAAATTAAGTTGTATTTAATGTTTAGTTAAGAGAATAGAACCCGCATTCTCATATATTCCAGAATAAACGTTTCATTGGCCAGCATCTACTCCTCATGGACCTGACGAAAAGTTATAAATGAAACGCTTATTCTGGAGCATATGAGTGTACGGGTTCTATTCTCTTTATTGTGATTATTACCTAACCCACCGGATCACCGGCGACGCTGGCCATGACACCCCTTACAAATGCGCTTAGTTACCACCAACTCTCTGAAGACGTAAATAACTTTAACTGCATGTGGCAATTAGCGCCGATCTTTGTGAATTGGAGTGTTTTTGCAATGAGGGTCATTTGCATAGAAAGGGGCAAATTTTTCACCCATCTTACCTAATTTAAATACACGCATATAAAAAGTGGCGCACAGAGACGCACTGATGATGGCAACACACTTAGCATAGTATTTCACCCCTTGCGAGTGCTTTGTGAATGGCAGGGTTTGTTTTGGGGTTAATTGCACAGGCATAGCGTCAGAAATAGCTATGCAATCCCTTTGTGAATTCACCACTGTGTGTGTGAGACACAGAGATAGAGAGAGAGAGAGAGAGAGAGAGAGAGAGAGAGAGAGAGAGAGAGAGAGAGAGAGAGGGAGAGAGAGAGACACACACATGCACATAGTGAAAGAGCATCCAAGGCCAGGTTCAGCACCATGGACAGCAGCCATCAGGGTTTCTCTCTCTTTGTTTTGCTGTACAGGAGATGAATCACCTCACTGCCAACGCTGGGCGAACTAACTGTTCCAAGGTGTCACTATCAAAGGGATGCTACTCATAGATCCCTGTGCCGTGGCATGTGTGTTTCGGAGGACCATTGCCCTTCATTAATCCTAGTCGCCAAAACACTGAGCTGTCTCGCGATCTCCAGAACGTCTGTGAAAAATGCCAACGGTGGATCTATAGAACCTGAGCCATTTGGCGCATTACCCTAAAGTGCCTTACGGTGCCAGGGGTGGCGCCAGTGGGAATGGAAAACCCTGACAGTATGTGTGCCACACTCCACCCACTGAGCTACAGAGGATCACAACCCACAACATTGTTGTTGTTTTCTTCCCACATAAGCACCGATGCTGTTTGAAAAAGTCCACTATTGTCCTGTATCCAAAGAATTCACGCCCGCTTGCCTCAATGACTATGTCCCTGTAGCTCTCACCTCCATAGCCATGAGCTGCTTTGAGAAGCTAGTGAAGGGCTACATCTGTTCCTCCCTCCCCAACACCCTGGACCCCCTGCAATTTTCATATCGCCCTAACAGGTCCATCACACCTAGACAAGAGGCAGGGGAAAGAGACCATAGTCCCCTCCAAGCTCGTCGTCACGCTCAGAGACCTCCTCATCCATCACTCTCAACACAGGTGCCCAACTGTATGGCAAAGCACAACAGCAACACAATCATCAAGTTTGCTGAGTGACAACACAGCTGTGGTGGGCCTGATCTCTGCAAACAATGAGAGGGCCTACCTGGGAGAGGTAGAGAACCTGGCACTGTGGTGCCGGGAGAACAGGCTCTCCCTGAACATCAGCAAAACTAAAGATATTAACCTGTTAAGCCCTAGCCCTATTTTCTGAAAATCCGCCTAAAATACATACCTAAGTAAATGGATGATTGCTCCACTTCTACAAGGACCATTTGCATGATATTGGTATCTAGTGAAGTAATATATCTTTTTCAATGTGTATATAATGTAAATATCTGTAGATGACAGCATCTGCTATTAGATCTCACATGAGGACAGTATTTAGTGGTGTGTGTTTTCAAGTTAGACTGGAAGTCACAGGCCAATAGAGCCCTGGGCTCCAAGGTCATCGGCAGGTTGTTAACATAAACACTGATAAGCACTGGTGCGGGAGGTTTGGTCAGAGCTATGGGGAGAGTTCGACATCGATAGAAGAGGACGTTTAGTGTGTTAAAGGTGACCAGCCGTTGCCATTAGGGATGCCCCGATCGATCGGCCACCGATCGTTATCGGCCGATAATCAGTATAAATATGCGATCGGGGAATTCCGATAATTAGTCATATTCGCCGATCGCGGAAACTGATCAAGTGGATATCTCACTCGCTTGTCTCAGACGCACAGGACCTGCAAACTGCTCCTCCTCCCTAGCCCCGCCCGTACCCGTGTAGAGTTTGTAAACACAGAGGAGGCGGACCTCCTCTGCTGAGTTTAGATAGTGCATTCGACCTGAGCTAACGTTAGCTATCTAGCTATCGTTACTGTTTAAACAAAATTACCCAGTCAACTATTCACTTTTAGTAGGCATTGTCTAACGGTATTTAGCCGGCTAGCTACTGATAGCTCCGGATATCAACAAATGCCCCAGGAAGTCTAGTAGCCCATGTTGATATCTCCGTTAGCTTGCGTTAGCTTGCGTTAGCTGACGTTAGTTCACGGTTCAAAACGAAATGTCCGATTGAACTAAATAGTTGTCTTAACGTCATCTAGCCGGCTAGCAGTAGCTACAGATAGCTCCTGATATCAATGTCTTATAACATTGATTGAATGCGTATTCGAGCTGAGGGCTTGCTGAATGTGAAATGACCAAAGCATAACGTTACCAAGGCAATAGGGTCCCGCTGCAGCGCCGGAGAATCCTTTTTGGAGCTAGGGCTACTAGAGTACACACAGACAGTGGAGCTGTTTGCAGATAGCGAGCATTTTGACTTGTTGCGTGGTGGCGATGTCTCGCAGATAATCCAAGTACAAGTCTAATTATATAATATATATATTTTATAAAAAAAAAAAAAAAAAAAAAAAACGTTTTATATAAAACAATTTTTAATTTCTTTTTAATCAAAAACGATCGGTATCGGATCGGTATCGGCCGATATGGCTCACGACGATCGGTGATCGGTATCGGTGGCAAAAAACGTGATCGGGGCATCCCTAGTTGCCATGGTAGTGTGTCACGTAGTAACGAGAAGAGGGGGCGGGGCCCTGTGCTAGGGATAGAACGTTATGAGATGTGAGTTCCTTCCGGGGTAAGTTAAATTAAGACACAACGTGGAATCGAGCAGACGTGTTGAGAGAGACTTTGAAATCCCTCCTCACCCTCGCTGGGTGGGGGAGGGGAATTTGCCACGGCTAACAGGGAAGGCCTTTGAACAGCTAGGCCGCACGACCACCGAGCGGGGTGACAGAAGAGAGATAGTTAAAATAATGAATTTAGTTCCTTCTAATGCGTTTCAAGGACAGAAAGAACTGTTTTCCATCTGGTACAGAGGCTTTGTTTATGGAATAAACAACGTTTTCCCAAGAAAGGTACTATGTTTGCCAGTGTCGTTTCTTCCGACTACGGATGTACCAACAACAGGGTTGATACAGTGTGAGACAGTGTGGTATAATTAATGCTTAATGATACCAGGTTTATAGCATTCAGTGTATATCTTTCAATATAACTCAATTATATAACCAAGTTATTCAATAATCAGCCTATTCCTAGATGGAATCAAACAGACCTGGGACAATTTGATTAAGAGAGGCATCAGGAAAATGATGACACTAAGTGAGATCTCTGAGTGTGACTGAAAACTCGAATGTCGTCAGCTGATAAAAACATTTACATACAAACGCTGGCCTGACAGGTGGCTTTTTGGAAGACAATAAAACTGGCCTTTGATCAAGTATGTGTTGTAGGACACTGTAAACAAGGCCCAAGAGCTTCAAAGCCAGTATCTGGACGGATGACAACAGAGTAGCCTCAGGAAGGAAGTTAATTTGATTTCCTGAGAATCCCTTGGGGGAAGCTGGCTGCAGTTTCACAAGGGGGGATTTGGACAAAATTACCAGGTAGTAGTATTGTAGTAGGGTACATCATTGTAAAAAGACATTTAAAATGTCAGATATTGTTTTGAAGAGGTGTTTCAGCCGGGTTTCAGCCGACTGTGGTGGGGAGTCCGTTCCACCAGTGTGGAGCGCCGTGGACTGAGAATAGCCTGCTTCGCTATGATGACCCCCCCCCAGGTGGAGCCCTAATGGGAGTGGATCTGAGGTGGCTGTAGAGCGTCGGGGTCTCGAGGGTGTCGAGCAGGCCAGAGCGGCCCCACACACAGGTCATGTTAACAGATTCGAGCAGGTCAGAGCAGCTGCACAGCCCCGAAGTTAACAGGTTAGAGCGGCCCATATTATGCAATTCAACGTGACCGCTACGTAATATCTAAGCCACGTCGTCACCACATGGAGCGGTTAAAGTGCTCCTCCTCCAGGTGAGTTCCACGCGTTACCATCCCCCGCACATGTTGCGTGACACCACTTAGCAAGGACCCCATTATTCCCCTATAGCCCTGTAGGCTGCGGCCGGTAAGGCAGCTATAGACACAGTGGGTAGAAGAAGTAGTAGTGCTCCACTCTCTGCACTACCGGAGAAACGGCTGGGCTCAATTCCGCCTTCACTTCCCCCCGGTGTTTAATCCATAACGCCACTCAGCCTTTTAAAGGAGAGCTTTCAAATCTGACCTTGACTTCAATCCATCACGCCGACGTTTTGTGTGGTGGAGGCAGGCAGGCAGGCAGGCAGGCAGGGGGCCCCGGTGGCAGCGTCCCCCCCCTCTTCCACCCTCCCCTCCAACCCTCCCTCTCGCCTAAAAGCTCCGTTCCGCTCCATTCAGACTGCGATTCTCTCCGCTAGAAGTGTTCTAATTGCGACTTGCTTCCACTTTCCCCCCTTTTCACGGCACCTATAAAAAGGTACGGAGGCTCGGTGAAAGGCAGCGGGAGGTAATTGTTATCATAAGTGTTGCGTAAGAGAGAGTGCGTATGTGTGGAACAGGTCAATGCAGAGGAGATTGCCCCCTTCTCTCTCTCTCTCTCTCTCTCTCTCTCTCTCTCTCTCTCTCTCTGTCTCTCTTCCTGTCCTGTTTCTAAATCACTCTTAACCCGCAGTCAGGCACATTTTGATTATGGGGGGGGGGGTTTGACGAGAGACAGAGAGAGACACGGAGAGGAAGCAAACTCTTGGGTAATGAAGCCACAGAGTGGGCAGGGAATGATTTATGAATGACTCTCTCTCTCTTTCCATCTCTTTCTGTTCCCCCCCCCCCCCCCCCCCGGGATGTCGTGAGGCGAAATATCACTTGCACAAACAGGACGACGGTTCATTTCCTGACCAATGCGCAAAATGGATCAGTGTGACATTTCGGGTGGAATAAAATGGGAAACGATTTGTGTCCATTTGACACGGCGTTCCGAGTTAATAAACGCACCGGAAATATTCCGGCATGGATTGCGGAGCGATGCAAATGTGAGCTTGTATATGAGGGGGAAATAGTTATACTGTCACAACCTGAGGAAATACACATTTATTACTAGCCACAAAAGTCCCCCGCCCCCCCCCCCCCCCGCCGTGGGCCCTTGGAGCAGCGTTGTGTTGTTTGTGCATTCGTGCCGATATTTGACGAGGGTAGGTTAAAGCTTTGGAAAGAAACATTTATTACCATTAAAAAAAAAAAGGGCTATTATCCCACTTCTTGCAGTGGGCCCTTTAAGTGCTGTTTAAGATATCAGACAGATGAGTCACATGAGGAACCAGGCTCAGGGTCACTGGCCAAGCTGATGAACATCATCACCCTGGCAACAGCGTCCATGGCAACATGATACGGGTGGTGTGCATGCGTGTGGTTGGGTGTAAAAAGAAAAAGGCAAAGGAGTGTAACGGAGTGTGATGGGTTCATACAGATATGTATGGGTGACAGTATTTGAAGTGTTGCCAATTAGGTGTTTTAGGGCATTACAAGTAGGGATGTCCGATATTATCGGCCGATATCGGCATTAAAATGTGATATCGGAAAATATCGGTATCGGTTTTAAATTTTTAAATTTTTAAATTTTAAATTTATTTTTTTACATTTCTATAACCTTTATTTACCCGGGCAAGCAAGTAAGAACGCATTCTGATTTTATTTATTGTCAAAAGTATGCATAATGTTGTGTTAATTCCACAACAAGAGATATGTAATGGGGGGGGGACCCTATATATCGGTATCGGTTGATATCGGTATCGGAAATTAAGAGTTGGACAATATCGGTATATCGGTATCGGTAAAAAAGCCAATATCGAGCATCCCTAATTACAAGTACATTATGAGCACATTACGTGTATGTTGGAATCAGAACATGATATGCATACTCTACACACAGTATCCAAAACAGTTGAATTTACAATAGTCTACGATTAAATACAAATACTGGGAAAAGTGTGAAATTGCATGCACTATGTAGTTCGTTTCATAGTATCATCTCACCTGTCAGGGTTTAAACATCCCCTCCACTCAAATACATGTTTTTTCTGGCTCCTCTGTCCTTCCTTGAATCCGGCTTGCATGCGTGATGTCACTAATAATAGATCGAACCTGGTCGATTGTGGTCCAATATGTGGAGACTTGACACCTAGACGACACACCTCTTGGCACACAGAAATCCGAGTAGATATTCGACATGTTCTTGAAAGAATAATGAGCTGTGCAGACATAGAATGTTTATACACGTGTGCTTGTTGTCAATTTGCATATTCATGCCTCCTTGCATTCTCTATTCTTTTTTTTTTATCCACTTTTTCTCCCATTTTCTATATTTTCCTCCGATCCCAATTTTCGTATCATCCAATCCAACCCTCCCCTGTCACAAACGCTGTTTCTTGCCTCCCACAAGCCGGCTGCAATGTGGACTAAGTCATACATAGCACAAGTCCCCTCCGGTACTTGAGGTAACAGCAGTCGCATCTTTTCACCTGCGCAGCTCGATCTCTCAGTGGCGAGGAGTAACGCGTGGGAGGCTCACGCTGCCCCCGACACTTCCTGATTCTACTGCGCAGGCGCACCAACCGACCTGTAGGAGTCGCTGTCCACAACGCCCGATCCCCACCCATCAGTTTCCCACCCCCTAATACGGCCAATGTGTATTAGTACGGACGACCAGCTAAACTGAAAGCAAATGTGGAGCGCTGGGCTCGAACAGGCGAGCCCAGCGTCTCCGCATTCGTGGCGAGCGCCTTGCCCACTACGCCACGTAGCTGCTCCGCAGACATAGAATTTTATACACGTGTGCTTGTTGTCAATTTGCATATTCATGGCCTCCTTGCATTCTCTATTCTTAAGGGTTTCAGAGATACAGAGATGACCTAAGATTATGAGCTATATTTTCTTTTCACCTTTTCTTCTTTCTCGACGACAACAACAAATCTAATATCCACTTTCTCCCACACATCTCAGCAGCAGGGGATGATCTCTCAGAAACACCTGAGCAGAAAATACCAAGAAATTCAGGCGGTGGGGAGTTTCATCTCTTCTCTGTCGGCGACGTGTCTGGATGCTACAGTGAAGAACCCCCCGCCAGTGAGCTGCACTGTCCTCTGAGCAGCGTGACATATTGTAGCTTTCCATTCATCTTCATTGGCCGGCACCCTGCAAAGCAATCAGAACGCCCTGTCTCGCCGGGGCCCCGTGAGGGATGGCCCAGACCGGTGGAGGGCCAGTGTTTGTCTTCCTGTACGGGCCATCCGTTACGCCGCTGGCAGGCCTGTAATGTTCCTTATGTCTAGCAACCAGAATGAATCGCCCTATTTGACTATTTATTGTCGCGACTGAGCAACAATGACATGTGGGCGGGAAGCCTGCGCTAAGGATTCTGTAGTACTGCCCACGGAGTGACTAGGCTATTACCGTACGTCTTTGTAAAAAGCGACTGGCTTTATTCATTCTGTGGGAGGGATATGGAGGCGGCGGGCGAACGAACGGCGCCCTTGATCACGGCGAATGGCTTCCCAACAGACATTTGTTGCGGGGGCGGGCGGTGGTTTAGTATGCAGGATATAGGCACCCGGTGGTAATCAGGAGAGAACAAACTTAACCAAGCTTCTAATTGTTGTTTGTGTAAATTGTCTGCTTCCATTTCACATCAGCGTGACAGCGTCTGTACAAATGAGAGGTATATAAAACTGGTTTGATATGCCACTTTATATCCTCTCAAAATGACACTGTGTATATTCTGATTGGAACAGTTAAACCGAGTTAAACAGGAATTTATTGTCAGCCGCTGACATAATTGAGTTGGTTATAGTCGTAAAGCTACAGCCAGGAATGCATTTGAATCTGATCTGAATGGAGTATAAGCATATTATGGTTATAGTCATTATACTGTATTATGTTTATATACCTTGGTGGAAAATAAGCTTTTGAGACATTTCTTAACCTATCGTTTGACTAATTTACTCATGTTTTGACTCACGTGCAAAAGGCTCAAGGAATATTGTAGACATACTGTAAGGGTGGTGAGATTTAACCCGTTGCTAGGCAATGCCCTTTTTCTTTTTTAGAGAACAGCCAATATTGCTGGCTGCATGAATCATCAGTGTAAACAAAACTAGTAGTGGACCATACAGCAAAGAGAAAAAATCACGAGCTGTATCATCAGCCATATCCAGCTTAAAATAATGTAAATTAAGTACTTATCAACCACAGGAAAAGGTATGTATTGTATGTTATGTTATAGCCATAAGTAATATATTGACATTATTTACAAACATTTCCAATGTGTACATATGTGAGGATTGGTCCGATTCCGCACGCTTCAAGGTACCAATTACCTTCGCGCACCTGAAGTGAGTTCTAATCAGCTCGGTGGAGCCCTTATATACTCTGGTGTTCCTAACGTTCTGTGTCGGGTCGTTTTGGATTACCACTGGCTGCTGCTTGTTTCCTCCCGTGTTGTACCTCGTCTGTTTTTCTCCAGGACGTCTATGGGAAGTCGCCGCTGTTGCTTTTCTCTGCCATCCGTTGGATCTCTGCCTCATAGACCGCTTTGCGCAATTGCGCCTTGGTGAGTTTTGGAACGTATTTTTTTTGGATACTTTTCTCGCATTTTCCTGGACTCGGGACCTTTCTGTTTTTTGTGTGTTTGGGTAACACTGAAGAGGAGCCGCTTGTTGTTGTTACTGACTTTGCTAAACAATTCTGGACTGCATTGTATTCCGTTCGCTCGTCTTGTTGACATTATGTCTCTCTCTGTTTTCCCGAGTGGATCGTCAAGTAGCTGCAGAGCCGCAGAGTCCGAGGCGCAACGCCACAGTGCCGTCTCTGCTCTGAAGACGAGCTGCAGAGCCGCAGACAACTCTGCCAAGAACATTTTCTCCCCTTGTGCTTTTTGTTGTTTTCGCTCATTTCTGTTTTGTAACTAAATACGCCCTGGTTTTTGGCTAACTCTGAACTACCTGTCTGTGCCGTGCTGTTGGGGTTGTTTACAAACCATAACAACATATTACAAATGAGTAATATATTTAAGTTTTTACGTATACAGATACGTACATATATTACAATATTCACTTTTAATATTTTCAGAAAACGTTTAAGTTAAGATAAGATAAGATGATCCGGGTGTCAAAGCAGCATGGGGGAGGGGGGTACAGGGTTGGGGATGCATATAGCTTCACAGTCCTATACAGTCCAGTATCTATATACACTATAGATACACTTAAAGTATAGATAGATACAAATACAATATAGTATAAAAGAAAGTACAAACACAAGATAGTCCAGTGATGAGAGTCCAGTGATTGGAGTCTCTAGTGCAAAATACAAGATAGTCAGTACGGTGATGTGAGTCTCTCTCTAGTTCTCCCACTGGGGAACAAACCCAGGACGCTCGCATGGGAGGCAAGTGCCATTTCCTCAAGACTACCAAGAGACACTTTTCAGCCTCGCCCTAACCCTATCCATAACCACACTGTTACCTTAAACTAACCATAACCCTAACTCTAACCTTAACCCTAACTTTCTATCTTAACCATAACCGTTAATTGTTCAAACTAATCATCATCATAGTATTTCTGTGTGTGTATCAGGGTGGGTGGGTGAGTGGCTTAGTCTAGTGGTGAGTGCATCGACCACAATCATTGTTGGTTCGACTCCTGATCGCGCTCTTTATTACTTATAACATAACGTACATTATGTACCTTTTTTCCTGTGGTCGATTAGTATGTTATATATTTTCTTATGAGACGACCGTGTTGGTATTATGGAGCCGATCCATAGGCCTTAAAAAAACGAGTTTTATGTCATCTGACGATTCTGCTTTGGAAAGTCCTATGAGGGCCATCCAGGTGAGAAACCTGCTGTGAGTGGTACTACTGGTACATGACGTGACGCCAGGTTTGCAATACATTTTCAGAAATGTATGTATTCCCAAGAAAATCTGAGAGGTTATATTACATGAGCTCTTGTATTTTGTGTATCACAGAACAAGGAGTGGACTTACATTCTCCGCAAGGGATATACAAATGTTTCATAATCTTCATCGTTGAGACAAAGAACCATAATCTGTTGGTCCGTTTCGAATTTTGAAATGTAGAATATTTTTTGTGTTTTGTATAAATTCATTGCCAAAGATAGCAAAGGTTTATGTTGACTACAACTCCAAATACATGTCAAACAAAAATACAAATACAAATTGACGTATATGGTTCTTTGTCTGAAGATTTCACTTATGTATTGTATGTATTTATATTACTTGGCACATCATATGACTCTTCATAATAATCACTGAAATTCTTTGTTGATTAAAAATAAGACAAACCAATGGATTGGCGTGCCTTCTTTCTGTAACATTCCAGGGTTCTTCTACATGGGACGTTTTTTGCTTTGACAGATTCTCTCAGGCTACATGAAAAATACATCTGAGTACTCAACTAGAGGTCTGCCAGTCAGTCACCTGTGGCAGACTGCAAACTCGACTATGTTTACGCTGCAAGCCTTAGTGTTCAATTCTGATTTAATGCTCAAATCTTTTTTGTTTGGCTGTTGATTGATTGATTGATTGAAAACTTTATTAACAGATTGCAGAATGGGTACAGTACAGTACAGCTCAATACATACAATTGTTAAGGGGATGCAGACCAGAGAAAGACTTTCATCTTGTTTACATCAGGGTCCCCCATTTTCAATTCATCGTAACATATATGACATACATAATAATGCAGGACCTGTTCAGATGACATACATACATACATACATACATGACATACAGATAGACAGTACTGCTACATCTATATATTTATGACATACCATATTTGTAAATACAGTACTGTTTGTGATACAAAGAGAGCCCAGAAAAAAAAAAGTATATACATTTGCCGTAGAAACTACATTGGATTGGGTAGGTGGGGGGGGGGGGGGGGGGGACTGTACATTGGAGGTGGTTGGGGGGGGGGGGGGGTGGGTAGGAGTGGGGGGGGGGGGGGGGGGTTGGGTAGGAGGGGTGGGTGGGGGACACTGTACACTGTACAACTGTACAAACAAAACTGTACATTGGAATATTGACAAGACCATACTTGGTAATTTACTGTACCTTGGATGGGGTTGTGTTAGGACATTTACAGGGGCCAGTTTCGAATTGCAGTCTCCCGTAGGTGTTTTTTGAGAGTGTTTTTGAAAGTGGGTAGTGATTCACATTCCTTTACAGCTTTGGGTAGGGCGTTCCACATTGATGTGGCATAATTGCGAAACGTGTTTAGTCCCTTGTTTGAGCCGAATCTGGGTTTAACATGATTTGTGGAGCTCCCTCTGGTGTTGTGATCGTGGTATTCACTGACCTTTGGGAAGTATTTTGACATGTACATGGGTACCTTGGTCGTGTAGTGTATCTTGTAGACCAGGCCCATTGCAAGTTGCTGTACTCTGTCGTCTACTCTAAGCCATCCTAAGTTGTCAAAGTGGGCAGGGGTGAGGTGGGTTCTAGGAGTAAGGTCAAGCAGTAGTCTGACCAGAGTCTTCAGGGTATTCTTGTTTACCAGTGAGGAGATCCGGTACAAGAATTGAGTTCGTTGGTTGACTTTTTTTTATTACATTGGATGCCATTTTGTCACAGGAAAGATTTGCCTCTAGGATGGAACCCAGGTAGGTAATATCTTCTTTCCTCGTGACAATATTGTCACCCACTGTAACTGAGAAGCCGTCGGTCTTGCTGAGTTTGTTATTTGAACCGAAGAGAATGGACTCTGTTTTGCCCATGTGTAATGATAGTTTGTTATCAGCAAGCCATATGCAGATTTTGCCTAGTTCTGAGCTGAGGGTTTTTTCAACCTGTAACTTGTTCTTGTCAGAGACCAGCAGGGCTGAGTCGTCCGCAAACAGGAACAAGTTGCAGTCATAAGCTGACGACATGTCATTTGCATAAATTAGGAACAGTAGCGGACCTAGTATGCTTCCTTGTGGAACACCACAGCTTACTGTGAGGGGGGGGGATAGGGTACCGTTTACCTCCACCATCTGCTCTCTCCCCTCCAGGTAGGATTGCATCCAGCTCACTGATAGACTATCAAAACCAATTGCTTTTAGCTTGTCAATCAGAATGGTGTGATTGACAGTGTCGAAGGCCTTTTGTAGGTCCAGCATGACCATGCCGCAGTATTTGCCCGCGTCCACCTCTTGTTTGATGTGGTTGTTTAAATAGAGAAGGCATGTGTCAGTGGAGTGGGATGTTCTGAAGCCAGATTCGTATACAATTTTTTCCATGACTTTCGAGATGGATGTAAGGATAGAAACAGGGCGGTAGTTGCCTGGGTCTAATTTACTGCCTTTTTTGTGCAGAGGGGTCACTCTCGCGATTTTGAAGTCCTTGGGGACGTGTCCCTGTTTTATGGAGAGGTTTATTATGTGTGTGATGACTGGGGTGATGGCGGCTGCTGAGTCTCTGAGGAATTTGGAGGGGATGTTGTCATGGCCAGTGGCCTTGTTAGGTTGGAGGGCGCTCAGTTTTTTGAGTACCTCATCTGTTGTTACCATTTCCAGTTTGAAGTCGTCTTTGTGGACCCCTAGGTTCTTGTAGTATGCTACTATGTGTTCTACCCCATAATGCCCTGAGTGGGAGGGTAGTTTGTTTACCAGTGTTGTGGCTATGTTTGTGAAGAAACTATTTAAGTAATTGGCTACATCCAGCTTTTCTGTGATGAGCGTGTTGTCCGTCTTTATGTTTATGTTTGAGAATCTGGTTTTAAGTTTTTTACTGCAGCCTAGTTGGTTATTGAGTAATTTCCAAAGTTCACGTGGTTTGTTTTTGTTTTCCTCGGTTTTGTCATTGATGACATTTTTTTTTGCTGTTCTGATTATGGAGTTTACATAATTTCTTAGTCTGTTTCTTTCCAGTTTGAGTTCAGTCACGTGGGCTTGGAGTTCACTGCTCATGCTTATGGTAAGCTTTGACTGACTTTTACGAAACTCAGAGCATTTTTTGTCTCTGGTTTTCATAGCGGTCAGTATTTCAGCGTGCATCCACGGCTCCGCGCGATTTTTTACCCTGGTGGTTCTTAGGGGGGCCATGTTCACATCATCTTTTAAATTAGTCCAATATCCAGGATGAACTACGTGCGCAAATTAATTGCCAAGATGGATGTAAACATGGAGGACACTGAAGTCACCATTTATGGTTTAATTTATAAATTGATGGGCCAGCAAATTTTGTGAGCAGATTTGTTATTTCAATATGCTTATAAGTATCACTCCAAATACTTATAAGGTAAACACCTCACTGTCCATCCACTGACCACCTCCAGCTGACTCCAGTGCAGAATTGTGATGAATGTCAATCTACAGTGACATAAAAGTTGCATTCATTCTGACACATTCAGAATTCAACCTCAGTTTTGTGAGAGCACTTCATGTCTTTGATGCAGCTGCCTCTAATACTGCCTCATCTCAAACTCCTAATCCACCATTCAACATCAACAGCTTCTCCCAGTCCCTACAACCGCTTATGGAAGCAAGTCCTGGATGAACTGATGAAAAATACACTCTTCTGAAAATGACCATCATCCCCATGACGAGTTTGACGATGCAATCTATCAAATGGCATCCTTAAAGGGACATGCCAACATTATGGGAAATGTGCTTACCGTCTTTTCCAGAGTCAAGATAGACACCAATTTCCTCTCTGTGCGTTCAATAGAAAGCTATATCTGGCTGCAATCCACTTCGCACACCCTCCACTACTCATCTACTAGTGATCTCTATGAACTACAGTTGACTGGCCTTCCATTCACAGCAGGCGGCTTATATAACACTGTCTGAAATGAGTTTCATAATCTATCCTGTACCTGCTAACCAGACCCCCCTCCTCCCTCTCTTCCCCATTCAAATTCCACAAGGAACACTCAGGGCGGAATCCACAGAGAATGGATTGCAGCGAAGCAAATTGCATTTGCGGAGCCTGCTCTGCGTCTGCGAGGTATCCACGGAAGCACATTGCTCGATGAGATACCAGCGCAGACACGCCCAATATGTGTGGCTGCGAGCAGTCTGCACTCTGTACTCCTGACAGCGCTCTTGGCAGAAATGTAGCGTGCTGTCAAGTTTAGCGCGCTGTCCAAAAAAAGAAAAGAAATTAGAAATCAAGAAATCACTCCATCCATTAACTCAACTGGGCTGTCATAGTCATACTATTCATTTGCACTAGCACTATTGCACTTGGGACATTGATATTATATTATTGATGTTATTATTTATACATGCTATATTCAGTATGTTTGTATGTGGTGATGCTCTAAACTCAATTTCGTTGGACCAACAATGACAATAAAGATTATATTCTTTTGCACTCCTCTATACATTACGAAGTAAACGAAATACAATACAAAATGAACGGAATACTAAAGAAAATAGATCTTATGAGTTATGAACAGTATCTAACTTGTTCGAGAAATATAAAGCCGAGTGCCATATAGCCTTCGCAACGCGGTGATAAGGCTATCTGACATTTCAAATGCTTGCTTCTGAGATGATGATCAATACAGTAAACATTTATTTCTGATATAGGTGCTGGTCAGCAGTAATGCAATGTCATGATTATTATTATTCTGAAGTTATTATTATTATTAAATTAAAAAATAATTAATAATTAATTAATAAGAACTTGTCTCCTACACTATAATCTAAATTAAATCAGATATAGGCCAGGGCTTTACAACTTAATAAAGAATATATATATTAAATGGGATAGGAACTAAATTAAATGTACCATATACAATGAAATAATATTATAATCATATTGAGCTATATTCCGTTTATATCCCATTTAATTGTATTCAATCTCTTTATTAAGTTGTAAAGCCCTGGCCTATATTTGATTTCATAATTAGATTATATTCTAGTGAAGGTTATTATTAATTAATTATGAATTTTATAATAATAATAATAACTTCGTTTTATATAGCGCCTTTCATAAAACCTACGGTCGCTTATATAGGGAAGAAATAACAAACAGACTGTAGCTAAGGGGCTACACAACCCTGACTGTATTTAAATAATGAGCTTGGCAAATACTAAATGATATATATTAACCAATATTAAATGTACACAAAATGGCAGACACTCTTATTAACTGGAGGGGTACCAAGTTGAATTATTACATTTAATGTGTAACATAAAAAAACACATGTAACATCACATAATATCCTGTGGTCACATTAATATACTGGGGCTAATAAAATGTACATGCAACCAGTCGGGTAGTCGCTGGATAGGGGGGCCTCGCGCGGACCGGGTTCCTATAGTCCAAAACGCTGGTCTTCGGTGTTGGAGTATGTCACTGCACTTCTCCTGGCTTTGGCGATATTACGATACCGTTTTTAACTGGTAATTCACTTCACCAACGTTACCATACAGCGTTGTAGCAAAAAACAACTCTCTCCTCTCTCTCTCACTTTTTCTTCCCCAACTAACGGTATCTTTCTCTCCGTTCCAATACATAACGTGCAGGTGAGTGGCTCGCAAACTATAACGGTAACTCTTCTCCGTCCCAATACGTGCAGGTGCGCGCTGTATACAGCCACTATAGCGATATATCTCTGCATGTGGCTTTATATTTGTCGCTCAAATTAGATTATGTTTATACGAGCATTAAGCCAAAGCCCACAACGTTATATAACGATATTTAAATAAGTACGATGCTCAATATCTTGATTTGATATTGTCGTTCAAGATATTCTATATTCTTTCACGGTCTGCTACAATTACTGCTGCCATGATCACCTGTTTAGAGGCTCATTTACATAGAAAGGGGAGATTTTCCGATCATATTACCTCATTTAAATATACGCCAATTGCACGGACGCAAAGCCATATGTTACGCATGAGCAACCTAATTTCATTCATTTGAGAGCGAGATGCTAAATACTTTGTGTTTAGTTTTCATTTTAATGTGATTTAATGTACCTATGCTGCCATTAGCCGTTTTAATGCATGGTATTTCTGTCGTTTTGTGCTGACTGTGTTTTCACACCCTCACCGAGGCCTCTTGGCCAGGTCGTCATTGTAAATGGGAATTGGTTCTCGGCTGACTTTACCTCGTTAAATAAAGGTCAAATAAAAACAAATGTACACACGTACATAAATGTGCACACAGACACGCTTTCACTTTTCACTCCTGCTCTCTATCGCAAGTGCAAAACTCAAATGTGTACTTAAGCACAAACATGTGACTTCATTCCCCTCCCCAAGCTTCCCTCGGCCCGAGAGACGGCTGATCTGGTGGTGCAGCACGTCTTTCGGGTCCACAGGCTCCCAGTGGATATTGTGTCTGACCGGGGTCCTCAGTTCGCCTCCAGGTTCTGGAAGGAGTTTGCCGCCGGCCTCTGCGCCTCCGTCAGCCTGTCTGGGTTCCATCCGCAGTCGTACGGGCAGACGGCGCGCGTCAACCAGGATCTGGAGGGGGTCCTGAGGTGTTACGTTGCCGGTTGTCCGGCAACATGGAGTAGGAGGTTGGCCTGGGCAGAGTACGCGCATAATACCCTCCTCTACCGGTATGTCTCCCTTTCAGTGTCAATATGGTTTTCAACCTCCTCTGTTTCCCGAGCAGGAGCAGGAGGCTGAGGTGCCATCGGCTCAGGCACATGTGGCTCGCTGTCGCAGGACGTGGAGCCGGGTTCGAACGGCGCTGCAGAAGGCTTCGGTTAAAGCTCAGCGGCAGGCTAACCGTAAGCGCCGTCCGGCTCCGGTTTTCCGTCCTGGACAGCGGGTTTGGCTTTCCACCCATGATCTCCCTCTCCCGGTGGAATCCAGGAAGCTGGCTCCTCGCTTCATAGGACCCTTTAGAGTGGTTCGTTGGGTGAACCCTGTGGCTTACAGACTGCGGCTTCCGAGCTCTAGACTATGAGGGTTCATCCGACGTTTCATGTGTCCCTGTTGAAGCCATTCCTCTCATCGCCCTTGTCCCCGCCACTCCCTGCGGTTCCTCCGCCTCGTATTATTGATGGTCAGCCTGTCATCCTGTCATCCTGTGCAGAGGATTCTGGGTTGTAGGCGGAGGGGTAGGTGGTTTCAGTTATTGGTGGATTGGGAGGTGTACGGGGTAGAAGAGCGTTCTTGGGTGCCTCAAAGGGATATCTTAGATCCCAGCCTGATCGATGATTACCGGCGGCTGCATCCCGAGGCACCTAGGTGAACGTCTGGTGCCGTTCATCTGGGGGAGGTACTGTGACGTTCTGGGTTCTCTAGCTGCTGCCTGAGAACCACTCACCATTCTGTCACCTGTCACTTGTCCCCCTGTCACTTATTGTCTGGGTTCCCTGATTGGCTGTCACTGTGGTGCGTGTGGTACAGTGCATGTGAGCGGATCGGAGCGTGAGCGGCGCGGAGCGGCCGGTTTTGACGTGAGCGAGGAGTGGGTTTTAAAATGAGTCGGCGCGACGTCCGGAGCGAGAGTTCTCCTCCGCTCCAATCCACTCCAGGCCGCTCACAGTGGTTTAACACTGATGTAATAATATACATGCAGTACAATGCCAAAGCAACAGATGGCGATGTACAAACATGAAGGCCATTTTCAACCAATGAGAAGGGTGAACCTGTGATATCATGTTCAGGCTTCACTCCTCCTCCTTCACTCACTCCTGTTAGAAAAAGTATCGACGCCATTGTTGTTGATGTTAGCTTACATGCTAACGTTAATGGCAGCGACCATAGCATTGTGGCTCGGCTAGCCTATCATCGCTTAGTAGAGCTAGTGAATGGATAAACAACGTTATTTAACATTGCAGAATGGGTACAATTACAATGCGGCTCAATACAAACAATTGTTAAGGGGCCCAGGGGGTGTAGACTGTTGTAGTTTGAGCAAATTTACACCATGCTCCAAAAAAAAAAAAAAAAACTGCCGAGCGATCTGGCGCGGGGAGCGGGGATCGCTCGATTCAAGGTGAGCGGGGAGCGAGCGGAGAGCGACTTGGGGGCGGGGTCAACATGAGCGATTAGCGGAGCGGACCAAGCTTTAAAGGCCGCGCCGATCCGCTCACGTGGCCTGGTGTGGTATGCTTGGTATGTGGACCTACTTAACCCCTGTCTCTCTGTGTTCTAGTCGTCAGTCCTTCACATTCCCATACATGGCGGTACCACTGAACTTGGACTTTGCTGTTGCTTCTTGTTATCCTTTTATCTACTAGACGCTCGGCATCAGTGTTGCCCTATTAGTATTGCTCTAGGTGTATTGTTCTTTTATTAAAGAGAACCACTGTTAACACAATGGGGACGAACAACTATGTGTTTCGATTCCACCCGTTGTGGACAGAAGCACGGATATATCCGTGTCCGTGGCAAGTTGTTTTGGCTTTTATTCCATTTTAATAACCTATTCAAGGTCGCAGAGATGCACTGCAGATGTACCCTACTCTTTGAATTCGCCAAAGTGCAATACAGGCCAGATCCTCTTAGGGGCGCTATCGCGATAATAGAGTGTTCCCTGTGACAGAAGTTGTCTTTTTTTTTGGATCTCTAATGTCGTTTTCTACTCATCTGAAGCGATAGCTATTGTCTGTTGCACGGGATACGTTTTGGATTGCGGATTTCACTATGCAATAAGGGGATTTATCGTCTGTTGCACGGGATACGTTTTGGATTGCGGATTTCACTATGCAATAAGGGGATTTATCATCAGCCAATGGACATATCGATCTACCAGATGTCGATCGATAACGGGGAAATGCTCAGGGGGATCCAACCGGCTCATGGTAAGATCTTTTTAACATAAATTACAGCCCGATCGAGCTTTGTTATGATACGATACGATCGGCCTATGTGGCTACTTAGACGAACACGGTTATTGGTAATCAATAATAAGAAACGACGTCCCCCGCCCCCCCCTTTCATGCATACATGCTTGAGGATCGTATGCAGTTTGAGTTTTAACTGTAGCATCTGTATAACGGAAATGCCATTGGATATAACGTTAGAAGCTATTAGCCCTTTATCTCGCCTTCCAGGAAATATCCTAGCCGAAATCCCTTATAACGCTTATATTCACGGCGCTATAAAATGAGAACGTATTGATGAATATTTTTTTTCTTTAAGCCATTTTGAAGGGACGGTTTATGGTCTCGATTGACAATGAGAATGGACAGATAGCAAGACTATAAAGTATAGATTTCGCTCTACAAACAGCCCCAAGTCTGTTTACATTTGCTGGTCCTCTTGAGTGATATTAGACGCATCCCAATGGCCCCGAATGTGTTAACGAGCAAATTAATCTCTGCCTCTGTTTATTTCCTCCACAACTGGGACCCCTTACCTGCTCCATCGTAACACAAACACATAATTCACACAAAACCACATGCGCATGCATCCTTCAGACGGCGCGGCGCTTCAAGGTCTCCTGGAGAGATGCGTCACACAGGGACAGGCTGGTGGGCAGAACAAGCCTTTTTCCAGAAACATACCCCACAACCCCCTGTGCGCGCAAGCAGACTCCCGAACACACTCTCTCCCATCTCTTCCGCTCCATGAAATATGGAATAAAGATGAATTATATAAAACACCTGCTCATTTGACATGCCGAATATACATACTGTGCCGTATGAGCACACCTGTTCCCTAAGCGACGAGGCTGCAACGCCTCATTTAGGCGCCCCGTCTGACTCACTCCGCCACAATCCATTATTGATATATTTAATCTTTCATCTCGCTGAATGTTTGACCTCTCCCTCTCTCTCTCTCTTTCCGGGCGTCACAGGCAGAGGGGCTTGAAGTGCAGAATGTGCTCTCTGATGATTCGGCGTGTGCTTAATCGTCTTTTTCATCGTCCACGAACACGCTTCGAGGAGCGGAATGGAAGGGGGGGGGGGGTGTTTCAAGGTTGAACCCGGCGGCGTTGTAATTACAGTTAGGGGGGGGGGGGCTGTCAGTCACGTCAGCGTACAGGTGTGTGTAACGTAATGGTCCGGCGACAACGGATGGGTTTGGCATTCGGGAACACGGCGGCCATTGAGCGTGCAGCGTGCACCATTTTGAGATGGAGAGAGGAGGGGATGTTACACCCTCACCTTGACCTTAGATGATGACAGTGCAAGAGTCGCTCTCATTGAAAACAACACACACGGTATTGAAAATCACAGATTTGCCTGTAGTCATTTAAAAGTATGATATTCCTCCAACCAATCTGTCTTAGCTGATTGTTCAATGTTTATTCTTATTTCTTGTGCATATATGTATGAAATTGCTGATAAACTGTCTTTGTTTTGTAAGCTCGTCGTCGCTCTAAATTGGGGTAACCCCCAGTGTCTCATAAGTTGAAATAAAGATTTGAAATTTTATTAAACAGCAAGCAGAAATTATTGTAAAATCAATTGTTAAATGTTGTATGAAGTAGGTAGGAAAAGTACTAAAAGAAAAGTGGGGGCATGCACACTCACACACGCATGCACACACACACACACACACACCACACACACACACACACACACACACACACACACACACACACACACACACACACACACACACACACACACACATACTGCATTTCAATAGTGATGTTATTTTGCCACATTATGCTATTTTTCTTTACATTAATACATGTTTTATTTTTACCGATTATCTATTATGTCCTTATTTATTTACTGGTGCTTATTTTATCATTATTTCCAGTTGGTTGTTTAATTCAATCAGTGCCAGAGGGTGCTGTGTAATGTGTGGTTAAAAAGGCCAGCGTTCTAAAGTATAGGAATACGTGGCAGTGTTTGCAGGGCTATAACTATATTATAGCTATGGATACAATACTATTGCCCATTTGACATTGAGTATCTATCGTTCAATATGTGAAAAAGAAAAAGAAAATCATTCATACATTCCCGTTTTATACCGTGGTGATTGTGAATATAAGTATGGTTTTAGAGCGGTCTATGGTAATTCATGGGAGGCTGGTAATAGCCCCCAACGTGTATTATACTAAATGCATAGGCGTTCCGTCCCTACACACGCTACAATAAAAAAAATCAAATGCATATGATAGGTATTATGTTCCATCATGAATGCATGAAGGGGGGGGGGGGGTGGGGGGGGGGGGGGGGGGGGGGGTGTGTTTCTTGATGCTTTGATCGTCACCAACGGAATACGTTATGGACTAGCGTTACACACATACGCTCGGATCGCAATGAAGGCATGCTTTGATCAACGCAAGATTGATATCATATAGCCCTTACCTTGACTAGGATGTGCCCCAAAAAGAATATTCCAATTATCTGATCGCGAGTCCCAGTATTGGTGTTGATTGTGTCGCCAACATAATCCGCCATACATCATCCATCTGGAGTATTTGACGCTCCTCAAGCCGATCGGGACAAACGCTCCCCTTGCCCGACATGGAAAAGTCTGCCCCGGACCAATATAATCGACGCACAGCCCAAGACACAGAGTTTCAAAGGGTGCTCGATACCGCCGCCTGGTAGGATGCGGCCGGTATTGCACTTTTGGGATCTCAGACTCATTCCCTATGATAACACCAGGCTCCCTGGATGGATAATGAATGGAAATATCGAATAAAAGAAAAAACTGCCAAAACCCGACTATACTCGGGTCTGGCGCTGAGCGTTCGGTGAGTTAACCCCGACTATCATCGGGTCTGGCGCAGAATGAGTTAATTACCTTTTTAATTGTTTATTAGGTGAGATACCTTCAGAAACATCTAGGATTTTTTTTATCTCACCTGCACATTGTGTTTAATATTTTGCTTTGATATTTTTTATTTTGTTTCATTGTGCAAATAAATAAACATTAAACGTATCTATGCCTCGTCTTTTGACCACACAGGTATTGTGACAGCTAAAATCGGTTCATTTTGATCAGCTCCCCCGCCCTCTGCAAGACATCCTGTTTACATAAGGGAATAGTGACCTTGTGAAAACCTGTTAAGCCAATTGGGGGAGCCTGCTGTTTTATCATAAATCGATCAATACAGACCATATTAATTATTATTGTGTTTCTTTTTCTAATGTAGCCAAGAGTAAAGACCATAACCCTATCAAAACAGCAGTCAAAGTGTATATTTTCAGCACTTACGTTTTGTTTACACCAACATTTTTTAGATTTTCCGAAAATAAAGAATTTATCAGAATATTGCAAATTCTATCTCTCCTTCATCGTCACAACCACCGCGAGGAAATGACTAAATCCCAGATTTAAACACTGCCATTGGAAAGGGGAGTTTTCCCCCCCTATCCATAGATGTATGATTTGGCCATAATAAGGTAATTTATAATATAATATATAATGTATAATTCAAATGGATTACGTATTACTGTATCTACAAATCCTTCTGTTTATGCATCTTCCCTTTATTAATTTGCTTAGATCTTTTGTACACTTGATCTCAAGAAGGTGGTAAATGAGCTCAGTGAGCGTAATCAGAAGAACCTCAATGTTACCATGGTGTTATTCACCGGCAAAGATGCAAATCATAATTTATATTCTCCTTTGTTTCATCACAATTTACTCAAGCCTAGTAACCAGACACACACTGGGAATACATTCCTCCAGGTCCATAGATGTTCCTAGATACCAATAACATGCAAATTGACCTTGTAGAAGTGGAGCAATCTTCCATTTACTTAGGCATGTACTTTTAGGTGGAATTTCTGAAAATAGGGCTACAGCTTAACAGGTTTACACATACATTACTGCTATGTGTAGATCCTCGAGGAGCATGTAGAAAACAAATGTTCTCTCTGCATCTCCTTCCACTTATATTCAAATACAATTATATTTAGTTTTCCACAATACATAGTAAAAGTTGTGGCTGCACTACAAACGGCGTTCACTAGGGGGTGTCTTCCTGATGTTCCACTGCTCGAAAAGACATTTAAAACTGTCAACTGCGAGCTGTCCAAAACACTAGGTGCCAACCACTCGTCCCTGTTACATCTCAGTAGCACTCCTCTCCTACATCAGTGTCTACATCTGAGCTGTCAAGGCATGCTGTTCCTCTCCCCTCTCCTCCCACCCCCATCATTCCCGTCTCCTCTCCTCCTTTCTCTTTCCTCCTGCCCCCCCCCCCTTTCCTTCCTCCCT
>NC_140179.1:100130397-100244678 GCF_963971535.1 Notolepis coatsorum
GCCCCCCTTTTTGCTCCCTTCCGCCTCCCTCCTATCCATCCACGATAACAGTCATTATCACACTCGCGAGGAGGCATGGCACAGGACTGCCAAGCTGCACTATCCAAAAGGTCAGGCAGGAGGGGAGTCGGAGGGGGAGGCAGAGATACTGTACGAGACAGATTGACATACTGAGCGCATTTGGATGCAGCGTGACATTCTGATGCCGAGTTGATGCCGTGTCTCGGCCGAGGTCACAATGCTGCGACATATGCTGTCTTCATACTGTGACTCCATCATGGATTTCATAGATAAACGGAATGTTCCGAATATTACCATGGAAACCGTGTTGTTGTTTTTTTTTGTCAATCACTGAGACGGGAAAATGGGATAAGGTTTATACCTCAACGTCCGTGTGGATGTGGAGTCACAAGATCATATTGTTAGATGGACATACTGTAAGACAGAACAAGGAAAAGGATTTTTTTGCTGCCGGTGACGGATGCAGATCGAGGTTAGGCGTCCTAACCTTGATATGCATCCGACTACATCCTGTACCTACACTACACTAAACTACAGGCACATTCATTATTGCTGTGTGGGGTAATGCAACTAAGAGAGATACGGGGATACTGCAAATCACAATGAACAAGGCAGCAAGAAGGGTGTTAAGGTGTGGTTTTGAAAGGGGGGTGAGTGAACTGCACGCTGTGATAGGACGGACCACAAGGGTGGAACATCAACGTCAGCTTTATTGTCACCTCTCGTAATGTGCAAGACATACAGAGACATGAAATTGCGTGTATAAAAAAAACAAGATCTAATATAAACATAAAGTAACATATAGTACACTATAAACATGAAGTAACACATGGACAGTATACAGGACTATATACAATGTAGACAGCAGCTAAAAGAAAGTGAATGTATGAGTGGATGTAAATATAGAGGTAAACGAGAACTTAGTGCAAAACCTTTAGCAGCAGTGGTACATAGTAAGTATGAATAATAAATAATGGCAGTACAATACAATAATACAATAATGGCAGTAAAGTGGCAGTGAGATGATGGATATGGCAGTAAACTAATATGATGTAAACTAAATAAATAAACTAAATAGTGGCAGTAAAGTAAAGTGGCAGTGAGATGATGGATATGGCAGTAAACTAATATGATGTAAACTAAATAAATAAACTAAATAGTGGCAGTAAAGTAAAGTGGCAGTGAGATGATGGATATGGCAGTAAACTAATATGATGTAAACTAAATAAATAAACTAAATAGTGGCAGTAAAGTAAAGTGGCAGTGAGATGATGGATATGGCAGTAAACTAATATGATGTAAACTAAATAAATAAACTAAATAGTGGCAGTAAAGTAAAGTGGCAGTGCGTTTGTAAAGTGTCAGTGTGTGTGTGTGTCAGTGGGGGGGTATAGTCCAGAGTCTGTGGGGGGCAGAGTAAGAGAGGAGTCCAGGTTCTGTGGAGGCAGGTAAGAGAGAGGGGGGAGAGCTGTGTGTGTGTCTCTGTGTGTGTGTGTGTGTGTGTGTGTGTGTGTGTGTGTGTGTGTGTGTGTGTGTGTGTGTGCGTCAGTGGGGGGGGGGGGGGGGGCGGGGGGGGGGGGGGGGGGGGGGGTGTTCTTAGTCCAGGTTCTGTGGTGGCAGAGTAAGAGAGCTGGGAGAGAGTTCAGCTTCCTGACAGCCTGGTGTATGAATCTGTCTTTTAGCCTGCTGGTCCTGGTCTCTCAGTCTGCTGGTCCTGGTCTGTCAGTCTGCTGGTCCTGCAGCTCGGAGGCTCCTCATTCTCCTCCCGGAGGGCAGGAGAGTGAAAAAGCGTTGTGAGGGGTGGGTGATGTCGCCCGCAATGCGTAGTGCTTTACGGGCCAGGCGTGTATTAGATGTCCTGGATTGAGGGGAGGGGGGCACCAACGATCCTCTCAGCTGCAGGGTCTTGCGGCAGGATGCTGTGCAGCCGCCGTACCACGCGGTTATGCAGCTGGTCAGGAGGCTCTCGATGGTGCCCCGGTAGAAGGAGCACAGGATGGGCACTGAGGCTCCAGCTCTTCTCAGTTTGCGGGTGGAAGTAGAGGCGCTGTTGAGCTTTCTTCGCCAGTGACGCTGTGTTGGTGTTCCAGGAGAGGTCCTCTGTGAATTTGGTGCCGCTCACTCTCTCCACCACTGCACCGTTAATGTTCAGTGGAGGGTGCTGGGTGTGCGCTCTCCGGAAGTCGACAACAACCTCCTTTGTTTTCTCCACCTTGAGAATGAGGTTGTTGTTCCCGCACCATGTGATCAGTTGGCTCAACTCATCCCTGTAGTGGGACTCATCATTGTTTTTAATGAGCCTCACCACAGTCATGGCCATAGCCAGCTATGAGGTCACCGAGGTCCGGACCTCGGTAACTATTTGTAACAAAAAAATAAATAAAAAAATAATTATTAAAAAATAAAAAAAATAAAAATAATTATAGAAATATCACAATATAAATGTACACTCGGGAGTTGAAAATGTCCGGTAATGTCTGATGTTTGGCAAAGGTACTCCCCCCCTGTATTGCTACAGCACTATTTGGTCTCTTCTGCCCAGGCAGGGGGACATGCAGGTGGCTTTGCTTTCAAAGCATGCGCGAGCAGAACAGTAGTGACTGACAAGCCTGCGCGTGGGCTGTTTGGTCAACGACCGGCCCACTAGCCTGTCCCAGCGGCCCATTTGTACTGACTGACACTCGGCCGGCCCAATAATCACATCTCTGTTGTCAACGACCGGCCCACTAGCCTGTCCCAGCGGCCCATTATGCTGGCCCGCCTCCCAAGCGGCCCAATCACATCGTTTAATAAGCCCCCCCCCCCTCTCTCACCTGTTTCTCGTGAACAGATGCGGAAAAGAGAGAAATATGGAGAAACAGAAGAAGCGCCAGGGGGGGGCAGAAAAATTGCGGGCGAAAAAATTCAGAAAGCTAGAGGTGGATGCTGAAAAATGTAATAAAATTACAGACATGTTTGCTGCTTCAACATCATCAACCACAATAATAGTGCAACAGCCTCAGATAGCCACTACCAGCCAGGCAGAGGCAGCAGGGCCGAGGAGGGACAGTGAGCTGGAGGAGGAAGTGGAACCTGATGTAGTTTGTGTGTGCATCTCTGCCATGGCCATGGTGATGTCGATAATAATATGAATGATAACGTTATTTGGTCAGCACAGCGTTGGCTAAAATAAGCCCACGTTATACTCTCTGAGTGACCTTCACCTAAACTGATCAGCACTACTGATGAGACGCTGCCCCCTAGTGGCCGGCGGGTCAAACTACCCAAACAAACAAGCATACCATTGATTTAATTGCCATAAATCACATACAAATATCTAACTATTACTCCTCTGAGCATGAATATAAAACAAACAGGTGATCTATTAACTGTGTAAACCTTATGCAATATTCATCATTGATATTTGGATGCTTGAAATCTGTATGGACTGAGTAGTTAGTATTACCAAATGAAATAAGATGGAACAGCTCCATGCATTAATTGAATAAACAACTATTTGCTCATTACCAGTATGGTATTGTTTAAATTGTACAGCTTTTTGCACATCTTTGTCAGGGAATTCCAACAATTCTGGACCTGAATGTACCAGTTAATTGTAATCATCTCTCTCTCTCTCCTTATGTCTAGTCAAGCCAGGTTGATGAGGAGAGAGACGTGGACAGAGAGGAGGAGAACAGGCATGATGGAGAAGAGAACAGAGAGGAGAACAGGCAGAAGAACCGAGAGAACAGAGAGGTGAACAGACAGAATAATGCAGAAGAGGAGAACAGAGAGGAGCACAGAGGAACAGGAGTTTTACATCAATTTGATCCTGTGAAATTAAAGAATAAAATCATACAAGGTCAAGCATTTACAGATGAAGACAAAACAGGTTTGCTCCTAAATAAGTGGGTGTCAACAGCACAGCATAGGTATCCGCAGTCAGATTTGGGAGGAAAGAAGCTCAAATATAATGTTCTGTGGGAGAAAACATTTGATTGGCTTCGCTACTCATCACACGAAGATGCAGTCTATTGTGCTCATTGTCTAGCCTTTAATAAGGTTTCAGGTTCCAAGGTTACCTTCATTACAAAGGGCTTCACAGATTGGAAGAATGCTATTGGTGAAAAGAGAGGCATGATCGCAAAGCATAGCTTGACAGTGGGGCATCAAAGAGCCACTGAACTAGCAGAGAACTACCTGTCTGTAGTACAAGGAAAGAAAAAGAACATATGCTCAGTACTTAGCCAGACATATGCGGAAAAAGTAAGGAGCAATCGTGAGAGTCTCTTATCCATCATTGACATAATTGTGTGTCTTGGACAGAGAAATGTGGCATTCCGGGGGAGCTGGGACGGGAAAAGTGAGAATGGAAACTTCATGTACTTTGTTAATTGGAAAGCAGAATTTGATTCCATCCTAAAGCAACATCTGAAGACAGCACCCCAACATGCAAAGTACATTTCCCCCCAAACTCAGAATGAGTTAATTGAATGCTGTGCTCAGGAAATCAGAGAGGCCCTGTTAAAGAAAATAAAAGAGGCCAAGTACTTCACTGTATTAGCTGATGAGTCCATGGACATAAGTGGAACTGAACAGATGTCCATATGTGTCCGCTATGTCAGTGAGGAGGAAGAGAAAGTTGAGATAAAAGATTTTCTTGGTTTCTGTCCCTTAATAAAACAAGATGCAGCAACAATAACTGAAGCCATCCTCAGCCAGCTCACAAAGTGGGGTCTTGAGGCAACCCTCCTTAGGGGTCAGGGCTATGATGGGGCCTCTACAATGAGTGGACATGTGAGTGGGGTACAAAAGAGAATCCAGGAACTCTATCCCAGGGCAGTGTACACCCACTGTCGGAGCCATGCTCTTAATCTGGTAGTGGTGCATGGCTGTTCTGACGTTCCTTTAGTGAGGAACACCATGGTCATTGTTGAAAAGATTGCTGTGTTCTTCTCAGCCACAAGTGCCAGGAAAGATGCCCTGCAGGAAGAGTGCAGAAGAGAAGGTGCCACATCAAGGACAGCAGGGATCCCACTGATGTCAGACACCAGATGGGGCAGCAGAGCAACCACATTGGGTGCTTTTGTGGACAAATTCACTGCTGCACATTCTGCTTTAGAGACCATGGAGACACAACCAACCTCAAGCTCTGGAAAGGCCTGCAATCTCCGGCATTGTATGGAATCATTTGAGACCATCATTACTGCTGTGATAACTAACCATGTCCTGGGTTTCCTGCAACCCCTCACCAAAACCTTACAGTCGACTAACTTGGACATCATCACAGCATACAAGGAAGCAAGGAATGTACGTGAGGTCATAGCCACACAGAGATGTGAGCAAGCATTCAGCAGCTGTTTTCAAAAAGCCTCATCCATGGCCAACTCTGTGAACGTTGTCCCAGTCAAACGCAGAGTGTCTGTGAAACAGAACTATAGACCTAATGTACCCACAGAGTCAGTAGAAGATCACTACAGGATAAATCTTTTTTATCCTTTCCTTGATCACATCACCAGTGAACTGGATGCCAGGTTCTCACAAAGAAATGACCCAGCAGTACTGGCAGCTTACCTGGTACCAAAAGACATAAAAAAGCTGACCAAAGAAAAAGAGGAAGAGCTGGTAGAGTGGTACCAAGAAGACCTACCTGACCCACATACTGTGAAACAGGAAATAGAACGCTGGAGACACAAGTTCAACTCAGATGACGCCCTGCCTGGATCAGCTTTAGAAACTCTGCAAGCAACACACATGCCTTTCTTTCCGAACATACAATGTATGCTGAAATTGTTTCTAACTCTCCCAGTGACAACATGTGCTTGCGAAAGATCATTCTCTGCCATGAGAAGGCTCAAAACATGCCTCAGAGCCAGTATGTCCAATGAACGTCTCTCAGGACTAGCAATCATGCATGTTCACTCCAATGTGTCAATAGACAAGGAGAGAGTTCTCAGGCGATGGGATGCCTCTGGACACAGGAGGATCCAACTAGCCCTCCAAAAGGTAATTCATGTTGTGTAAAGATTAACTAGTATAGTATGTGCTATTTCCCTTGTCACATTTGCATTAACTCATATGTGTCTCTGTCTTTGTCTGTCCTTATTTTGTGTACTTTCAGTGAGCCAAGAAGTCTGGAACAGTCTAAATGTGGTGCTAAAGCAATGTCCAAACATGAGACAATTCAAACTGATGTATAAGGAAATGATGTTCACAAGGTACAGGGATGAGGAAGGAACTTGATATTCACGGGTGTTTACATTTTATTTTATTTCTTTCATGTTTTACATATAGTTTTTTTTTGTTTTTGTTTTGCATATATATATATATACAGGCTGGGGCCAAAACTTGCTGTCAAGGGGGCTGTTGGTTATACGTGTGAATTGTGTATGAACATAAAATATATTGGCATACTGATCATTTGACCCCCGCCCCTGTACACCTGGTATTAAAAGGCTCTCCAGTGTCCACGTTGAGATCCGATCGCAGGCAATAAAGGCAGACAGCGGCGCACGTCACAGTTGATTGACAGCAGATATGCTCAACGTTTAACACAGGGCTCAATGGTGGAATGAGACGAAAATGTTTATGTTGCACATGTACAGTATACTGTAACAACGTGATCTTGATGCAAATATAGCTTACAGAGCATGCACCATACACCCTCTCTCTCTCTCTCTCTCTCTCTCTCTCTCTCTCTCTCTCTCTCTCTCTCTCTCTCTCTCTCTCTCTCTCTCTCTCTCCCAAAGGGCAGTCGGGCGGCAATCCCAACCTCTACCTCTTCTTACATCCACTGGATAATCTTCCTCACCTTGCTCTGTGTTTGGCCTCTCAGGGGCTGAAGAAGTTATCCAAAGGTCTTCTTTTTGCTGTGCTAGCAAAACCGCAACGACAAAATGACAATCATCATTTCAACAGATTTATACAGAGCTTATTTTGGTGTGTGGGGAAGGCATGAGTATAGTTGCACACAGATTCTGAACTACCGCTCAACCTCACAGCAATTACCTTAGCTTGATCTGAAGTTTAGACCATTGGAAGGGCACCAATAGGGCAGGTCCTCTCATTTTATCCACTCACTCAAAAGGGCACTTTTTGCGGAGGAAGTAGAGGCGCTGTTGAGCTTTATTCGCCAATGATGCAGTGTTGGTGTTCCAGGAGAGGTCCTCTGTGAATTTGGTGCTGCTCACTCTCTCCACCACTGCACCGTTAATGTTCAGTGGAGGGTGCTGGGTGTGCGCTCTCCGGAAGTCGACAACAACCTCCTTTGTTTTCTCCACCTTGAGAATGAGGTTGTTGTTCCCGCACCATGTGATCAGTTGGCTCAACTCATCCCTGTAGTGGGACTCATCATTGTTTTTAATGAGCCTCACCACAGTTGTGTCGTCCGCAAACTTGACAAAGAGGTTGGTGTTGTGTGTTGGTGTGCAGTCGTGGGTCAGTAGAGTAGGGGGGTGGGCACGCATCCTGCCCAGTGTTCAGGATGATGGTGCTGGATGTGTTGTTGCCGACCCGAACTGCCTGTGGTCTCGCGGTCAGGAAGTCCAGCAGCCAGGTGCACATCGAGGTGCTCAGCCCCAGCAGGTCCAGTTTCACTATCAGCTGTTGGGGGATGATAGTGTTGAATGCTGAACTAAAGTCTATGAACAGCATCCTGGCGTTATGAGTCCTTAGTGTCCAGATGGGTGAGAGTTGAGTGGAGGGCAGAGGAGATTGCATCATCGGTGGACCGGTTGGCCCGATATGCAAACTGGAAGGGGTCCAGGGAGGGAGGGAGGATGGATTTGATGTGTTGCATCAAACGACTAGCCGTTCAAAGCACTTCATGATGATGGGGCCATTTAAATGTTTTAATGTTTTTAAACGGATTCTTGGAAGATTAGCCAATGAGCTAAAAAAGTTATCCAAATAAATCAAATCAACAGCGATGTAACAAGTTGGGTTTTGTGTTTTGCTGGGGGCTGATAGCAACCCATTCAAAACACTATAGTATGATTTCAAAAGTGGGGAATAAGGTTAACATATAATAATTCATAATTTTGTTTATAAGAGAAAAGGTCAGCAGCGAATTGTAAGACTGATTCCAGTAGCCATCTATCTATCCATCTAATGACCCCACATGTTGTCCTCGGTTGTCTTCACTGGAACAAGACAGGATGTTGAGAGGAGTGTCCTCCTCCAACATGCAACACCACAGAGAGCCGTGGAGAAGGTAAAGGCATTAAGGACGTGGAGTGACTTACCTCTCTGGCTGTGTGAAACACACCAAGTCATTAAGCCGGGAATGTGAAAATAATGTTGCTAACGGCTAATGTAGCAGGGCTGGCAAGGTTACTTTGAACATCTAATCTCCTCCTCCGACAGACACTGATCACCTGCTTGAAGGGAATGTTCATGTTTCGTCTCTGTGTTTAACAGACTATACTAATGATCACTAAACAGGCGCCCTATTAGAACATCCTTAACGTTTTCACACTTGAGGAGTTGGTGAAGCCCCTCTGGTAGAATGTTAACAATGCTAGTGCGCATGTTGACAGAATATGGCTATGGGGCGACAATAATGTGGTCAAGAGGCATGGTTTCTATCTTCAGCCATTAATCAGCGTGGTTTATTATTTGCATGGTAAAGCAGCAGCACATGAGTTCTCCTCTCCGTGAGAGGCAGGTGGGGAATAGGTAGAGAGGGAGGAGACATCTCCTTAAATACTCGCCACCTGGTGGCAGCATTAGTGGCTCCGCCTAGAGCGCCCTCTAGTGGAAACAGTTATGTACAGTTAGACAGTTACTTGCAATTCTACATAGAACCTCTAACTTTAGCAGCGCACTTGGTCCCTTGGGTCCAAACCTCTCCACATCTGTCAGGAACATCGGGGTTATCTTCGACAGCAATTTCAAATTCGATAAACAGGTCAGCGCCGTAGTCAAAAACAGTTTTTACCACCTCAGTCTCCTGGCGAAGACAAAGGCTCTCCCAAAGTAACCTAGAGACGGTGATACATGCCTTTGTCACCACTCGCCTCGACTATTGCAATGCCCTCTACACAGGCATCGACAAATCTGTGCTTCGCCACCTACAACTGGTGCAGAACGCAGCCGCGCGCCTCCTCACCAAAACAAGAAAACATGAGCACATCAGCCCAGTTCTGGCCTTGCTCCACTGGCTGCCTGTTCATTTTAGAATAGATTTTAAACTAGCCCTAAATGTTTTTAACTCATTCAATGACACAGCTCCTCCCTATCTATCTGAGCTCTTGCACCGCCACACCCCCCACCGATCCCTTAGATCAGCTGACCAGCTGCTATTGGTGGTGCCTAGAACTAGGCTCAAGACTAGGGGAGACAGAGCCTTCTCCACCGCAGCGCCTAGACTGTGGAACAGCCTCCCCCTCAGCGTACGGGCCGCCCAGACCGTGCAGGCTTTTAAATCACTTTTAAAAACCGACTTGTTCTCCCTGGCCTTCCCCCCCCACTTAATCACCACTAGACCCCTGCTTGGAAATGTGCTATATAAATAAAATGTACTTGACTTGACTTGACTAGTGCAAGTCAATGAGGTATTAAAACCATTACTCTCATTCAAATAGCTCATTTTTATTCTTACTACTACTGCAGCTTTAAAAGTAAAATGACTTGCAAGTGATTTTTTAAAGGAATATGGTTTCTTACCCATTGACTTCCACTAGCATTGCTAATAAAACAGGCTGAGGCCAAAACTTGCTGTCAAGGGGGCTGTTGGTTATACGTGTGAATTGTGTATGAACATAAAAATATATTGGCGTACTGATCATTTGACCCCCGCCCCTGTACACCTGGTGTCCACATTGAGATCCGATCGCAGGCAATAAAGGCAGACAACGGCGCACGTCACAGTTTATAGCAGATATGCTTAACGTTTAACACAGGGCTCAATGGTGGAATGAGACGCAAATGTTTATGTTGCACATGTACAGTATACTGTAACAACATGATCTTGATGCAAATATAGCTTACTGAGCATGCACCATACACCCTCTCTCTCTCCCTCTCTCTCCCTCTCTCTCTCTCTCTCTCTCTCTCTCTCTCTCTCTCTCTCTCTCTCTCTCTCTCTCTCTCTCTCTCTCAAAGGGCAGTCGGGCGGCAATCCCAACCTCTACCTCTTCTTACATCCACTGGATAATCTTCCTCACCTTGCTCTGTGTTGGGCCTCTCAGGGGCTGACGAAGTTATCCAAAGGTCTTCTTTTTGCTGTGCTAGCAAAACCGCAACGACAAAATGACAATCATCATTTCAACAGATTTATACAGAGCTTATTTTGGTGTGTGGGGAAGGCATGAGTATAGTTGCACACAGATTCTGAACTACCGCTCAACCTCACAGCAATTACCTTAGCTTGATCTGAAGTTTAGACCACTGGAAGGGCACCAATAGGGCAGGTCCTCTCATTTTATCCACTCACTCAAAAGGGCACTTTTGCGTGATGCTATTTAACCGTGGGGGCACATGGTCAAGTTTAGACCATTGGAAGAGCACCAATAGGGCACGTCCTCTAATTTTCGCCACTCAAAAGTGCACTTTAGCGCAACGTTTTTTAGCCTTCGGGGACCGGGGGGGGGGGGGGGGGGGGGGGGCTGAGTCCGCCAGTGTGCACAGATATTGCTTCCACTTTGCTAGACGCGATTAGAGACCCAACCACTCCGGCCCACTCACAACCTAAAGGCCTTTCGAGAAGTCAGCACAAATAGGTTTCTGGACTGGAGATGGAGAAAGGGGGGGTGGGGGGGGCAAAAACAGAGAGAGAAGGGAGAACTCTCTTTGTGTCTATGCAGGAGGGATGAAACAAGGGAGAACTAGTCTGCTATACACACATTATCTCAGAGGAGCCTGCATTGTTTACCCCCCCAACAGCGAGAAGGGAAGAGGGAAAAAGATCAAGGCAGGCGTTCATAAATCATTCCCTGCCATTTTTCCCATCGGCCCGAATCCTTTTCTCTCTCTCTCTCTCCCTCTCTCTTCTTCTTCTCACCCTCCCCTTCCTTCCTCCCTCTTTCTCTCTCATCTCTTTATCTCTCTACCTCCCCCTCTCGTCCTCAGTCTTTCTCTCTACCTCTCTCTTCTTCTCGCCCTCCCCTTCTTCCCTATTTCTCTATCTCTCTCTCTCTCCCTCCCTCCCTCCCTCCCTCCCTCCCTCCCTCCAAGCTGTGCAGGGAGGTTGCGGAGCGAGAGCCCAACTGAGAGGAGGCGCTGTGGAGGTCTATTGTGGTCCTTCTGGGGGTCCGAGGGAGATCATCGAACGCTGGGGCCTGTCCCTTCCAGCGGCAAACTGGGTAGACATCTATAGGGTTTCTCAACCCCCCCCCCCCCCCTCCCTCTTTATCTATGTTATCTCTCTCTCCTTTCCTCCCAATACGTCTTGCTCCCACGGTTGTCCAGGTTCTCGTCTGTCGCTCTACCTATTTCTGTTTCCCTCTCCCTCTCGTTTTCTCTCTCCTGCTCTCTCCCTACCTCCCTATCATCCCTCTCCATGGCTCTCTCTCTCTCTCTCTCTCTCTCTCTCTCTCTCTCTCTCTCTCTCTCTCTCTCTCTCTCTCTCTCTCTGCTTGCAGGCCCCTCTAAGCACCTTGTTGTTCTGACTGTGGCTCCCAGAGATATATACGTTTTAGAAGCTCTGTGGCAGCGATGTTCGTCTCCCTTTCTACCAGATATCCTGCAGCAATACAAGCACACATCTAACGGGTGTATCTGTGTGTGTGTGTGTGTGTGTGTGTGTGTGTGTGGTGTGTGTGTGTGTGTGGGGGGGGGGGGGGGGGGGGAGGGTGGTGGTGTCTGTAGGTAGGGGGTGTGTACTCGAATTACCTTACTTGTGAGCAGGGACGTGCACAGGACTTTAGAGGGGCAGGTGCTCAAAGGCTGAAAAGGGCACTACACTTGTGTGTATATATTAAGCGAGCGCGCGTAGCGCGTGAGCGCGATTTTTAAGGGCCCTTTTCGGGCGGGGGGCCCCCTTTTTATGCTTTTTGGGGGGTTTTGGTGATCAAATATTGAATATTGAACTATAATAATCAGTGCAGGAGCTCACTTATCCTTGAAAGACACTTTTATCACTGACTTAAAAGGCCCATACATCTCCATAAATGTTCAGGGGGGAGGGAATCAGTGCTTACCCTACAGACCCCAAGAAGTGCATTCTGTATTGTTTAATATAAATGCATTTTTTATTCCAATCCCAATTTGTATTTGAGATTCCCAAATCCCATCGGACTTGACTTCTTTGTGTCCCTCAATGAGTGTAATACCAGCATTCAACAGCGGTTTCTATCATCATCATCATCACCACCCACGCTATGCATAAAATATATAGGTCCGCGGAGAGGCACTCTGAGGAGGCCGTGCAAACTGCAATGGAATATGGGGCATCTCTCTCTCTTTACTTAATATTTTGATTCTATCCTGACATTTTTCAGTTGGAAGGGCAGTCTATATGCGTAACAGTAAAAAAAAAAAAAAAAAAAAAAAAAATTATTTTTTTCAAAAAGGGCACTTTTTTGATGAGGCTCAAAAAGGCAGGTGCTCAGGCACCCCTTGGCCTCTATGTGTGCACGTGCCTGCTTGTGAGGACAAGTTCTGGATTTCTGGATCTGGGTTCTGGGGGTTACATGAGGTTACTTTGGCTGCATGCGTGTTTGTGTGTGTGCTTATCTTGTGTTTGTGTTTACTTTATGGCATCTCTTTTAATCAGTGAATCATATTAGTTGTTTTTATTGAATGATTAGTTTTTTACTGGATTTCTATTTAATCAGTTTTGTATGTCTGTCATGAGGATCAGTATTTATTTGAGTATTTATTCTAGTTTATCTAGTATCAAATGGCTGTAACCGAGACCTGAGTACTGTATCTTGTGTCCATGTCAATGGAAAAATGACAATAAACATAACTTTGACTTGACTTTGATATGTACAGTAGACAGCTCTGTGTGCATCATGTGCAGCATATCTCTGACCGTCCACCAGCAGCACAGCCACCAGCACTGTCTCATCCTCTCCGCAGGCCCAATAAACCTAATGGACTCCTCTCTGGCCCTCCACCAGTTCGTCAGGTTGGTTTATTTTCTCATTGACATAATCAAACGACCCATATTTATGCAAATGGGGCGTGCAGGAAGCGAGGCGAGGCCCCCGAGGGAGAAGAAGCATCAGTGGTGGGTGGACACACCGGCCCCAGCGGCTTGACCCAGGCGGGTTCCTTCGCTCATGGCTGAAAAAACATATAATTGCTGCGGAGACGAAACGGAACGGGTCTCATTATACCTCTCGAAGAACGACCCGTGACACGAAAACATCACGAGTCAGCCGAACACCAAGGCAACACTCGGCCGGAGTGGCGTCCATCTAATATCATAGAGCGTCTCGTTTATGGTGTAACGTGTGATGTAACGTATGATGTAATGTATGAAGTAATGTACTGTATGAAGAACCCACCCACAGATAATTGCAGAGGAGAGATGTGGGCCTGAGCTACAGCGCCCCCCCCCCCCCCCTCCCCCCATCTCCCATTTGTATTTAGTTATTTATTCGATTTGTTTATTCACTTGTTTATTTTTGTTTGTACTATAGTATTATTTAGTCATTTGTAATTTCTTCGTTCTCAATATTATTTTCTCTTCATGTTTTGGGGATGCAGGGGAGGGAGGTGGGTGTCCTGGGATCGGGAGGGGTGGGTGGGTGGGGGATCATGCGATGGGTGGGAGTGGGTTGGGTTTATTTGTTTAATTTTCTGTTCATTTTTCTGTGACGTGTTTACTTTAAATATTTAAATTTCAATAAATCGATTTATAAACGCGGATGATGGGTCTGAGGTCTTTGAAAACTGTAAGTGTCCATGCAGTGTTGTTATTTCTAACTGGTACCACCACCACCCATTACTGTACACATGTACCTACCAATTACTATGTATCAAGACAACAAACATGTACAAGCATACAAAATAAAAACCTAAAGGAACTACTGAAACTGTTTTAAAAACATTTTTAAAATCAACTGAAACTGTTTAAAAAAAATTAAAGAAACATATTACCATAAAACTATATACAATTTGATTAAAAAGAAAAACTATCATAATAGATGATACAATAAAAGAAACAATCCTCAAATAACAAAAATATTTTAAGTACATTAAAACCACAAGAACTGTCTAAAATAAACTTTAAAAATACATGGGTATTACCCTGAGGTATTTCCCATCCATGAGCCAGTTTTTTAAGGTGGACTTGAATTTCAATATGGTGTCAACCATCTTCAGGCTGTCCGGGAGTTCCACAATAGGGATGGCTAGTGTGACATCACAAATTACTTCCGTGTCCACTAGCATGTTTCGTCTAATGCGGCCAATGTAAACAGCAATGGTTACAGCCCAGGAACCGGTCACCCTTTTTACTGTGACATCCTACTTCGCTGACTTCTCAAAGTCTGTGAAAAAGGGTTTCAACTCGTATAATTTTTTTAAACGGTAGTAAAAAAAAAACGGTAACGGAGACTGTTTTGTTGATCATTTCTATTGCTGCAACACAGGACACAGAACTGCACCATTTTACTGCCTTTGAATATTCCGTCTGGAAGCTGTGTTAGCGGGTGGGAAACCCGGCGAGGGTGGGTCCTGGTCGTTGTAAACAGCGACTCCTACAGGTCGGTCAGGGCACCTGCACAGCGAGGGAGGGAAATGGTGAAGGTAGTGTGACCTCCCACGCGTTACACTTCACCAATGAGAGTCCTCGCTGCCAGGTGAAAAGAGGCTGCTGGCTGTTTCCTATGTATCGGAGGAAGCATGTGATAGACTTCAGGGCTCCCTAGATCGACCAGTGGGGGGCACAAGCACGCAACGACCAGGAAGGGGAGGGGGGAATTGGCATACCGACTAAATTGGGATGGGAGGAAAATACAGAAAAATAGGAGGAGAAAAAGTGGATAAAAAAAAAGCCATACTCTCCCCGGATAATTTGTTATCCAGTATACATCCCAGGTATGTTGCTTCCTCTTTGTTTACAACAGAGGTGTTGCCGACTATGGCATTTGAGCCAAACAGTATGGACTCAGTTTTTTCAAGATGGAGTGACAATTTGTCGTCTGCTAGCCATGTACTGACATTCTGGAGTTCACCGCTGAGCATCTGTTCTACTGTACTTGTGCTTTTTCTTTGTGGGAAACCAGGAGACCCGAGTCGTCCGCAAAGAGAAACAGGTTACAGTTACATGCTGATTTCAAGTAATTTACATATATTAAAAAGAAGAGGGGGCCTAATATGCTTCCTTGAGGCACCCCACAATGTAACGGGAGAGGCGAGGACAAGGTGCCGTTCACGTCGGTAACCTGTTCTCTCCCCCTCAGGGTTGGGCACCGAAAACCGGTTCTAATAGTAACCGGTTCCTAACTTCCGGTTCTGGAACCGGAAGTAACATATTTGCATTTCGATTCTTAATTTCGATTCTTAAAAAAATATATATATATTTTACTTTGTTAATTAATACCCTAGTTACAGTACAGCAACCAAATTAAACTGTATCAAGTCAACAGAAAATGTGAATAGTATGAAACAAATTTAAGATAAAAAAAAAAAAAAGATTCTCCTGCGAAATAAGCTGTGACCTGTTTTGACCTGCACCTCAAATAATCGGAATCGAGAATCGTTTAGAACAGGAATCGATATGGAGAATCGGAATCAGAACCGGAATCGTTCAAATCCAAATGATGCCCAACCCTCAGGTAGGATCTCAACCATTTGAGGGAGGTGCTGCTGAAACCCAAGGCCCTGAGCTTATACAGGTGGATATTATGATTGTATTGACTGTATTGAATGCTTTCTGAAGGTCCAGCATGACCATCCCACAATATTTCCCAGCATCTACCTCCTGTCTAATGAAGTCATTTTAGATAAAGCAAACAGGAATCCGTTGAATGTGATTTCCTGAAGCCGGGTTGGAATTCATATAGTAGATTTTGTGATGATAAATAATTGTCTATTTGATCGAAAAAAATTATATTTTCAATTACTTTGGAGATTGAACAGAGAATGGAAACCGGACGGTATAATTGCCTGGTTCTAGTGTGGTACTTCCTTTTTTGGAAGAATTGGTGAATCGCTCTTCTTGTCATTATTATTACACACAGTGCAATTAGGACGTTTTTTTCTTGGCATACTGCATACGAAAAACAACACATGTGTTCATCCCGTTAGGCCACGGTGGTCAGGGCCATTCGCAGCACCCCTGGAGCAAGTGTGGCTTTTCACCGGCTTTGGTCAAGGACACTCTCCGACAGGAATGGACATGTTAATTATGGGACTCTCTTAACCCACGAGGCACCGTGCCTGCCACGGCGGCAGAACATGTGATGTTTTTTAGTGCAAATAAATCCCTCTGCGGGAGTTCATACGGTCGTCAAGTACAGCGGGTACGTGCTAACGTCACTGTCCCACCGGGAGACGCCCCCACAGAAGGCAGAACATGCTGCAACATGGCTGCCTCTGGCTCTGCCTGCCTCTTCTCTTTAGCCTTCGACAGCCTGTACAAAGGAAGATAGCTCGGGTTTCTTGTTGATGCTGTTTGTACAGTAAGAAAGTAAGTAAGTAAGTAAGTAAGTAAGTATAATGTTTATTTATATAGCACCTTTCACAGACCAGGGTCACAAAGTGCTTCACATAATAAAAACATCAGTAAAGTGCAATGATAGCAGCATGGTAAAGAAAAGTTATAAACAGCTCTTTTTAGATTTTTTCCATTTTAGATTGGAATGTTTTTTCTCTCCAGCAATCAAGCTGGACACTAATGCTGCCACTCAGTAAGTTAAGGTGCTATAGTTAATGTTTAATGTATTAATGTAAACATTTTATGTTTATGTAGAGTAATCACTTTTAAAACAATACATCCACAGAGCTTTTAGAAGTGTTATATTTTTGCCAATTCAGATTATTTTATGATTCAGGGGAACCTATACCCTTTATTTATTTTGCAGTGTAAAGTCACCATCATACATTACCTTTGCGTGAGGACACAATATTTAACGCCCAGTGAAAAAACCTTTCTGTGTTTTAACTTCATAGTTTACAACAATGGAACAATTATTGTTTTTTCAACATGGAAAGTTCTATTTAGGTGTTTTGAACCTCTGTGGTGAGATTTGGTTCTAATATACCTTTTCCCCAGGAGTGATTTATTTGGATATTGTTCTGGGCGTATTTTAGCAGACAATGTGAAAATATATACATTTTGGTGTTGCGTTCATATTTGGACCAATATTTCCCTGCAATTTACCCCCCTCCACACACTCCACACACACACACACACACACACACACACACACACACACACACACACACACACACACACACACACACACACACACACACACACACACACACACACACACACACACACACACACACACACACACACACACACACACACACACCACACACACACTGTTTCTGTTGTGGGCTCCTATCAATGTCCCTCTCTGCATCTTATCTAAATAGCATAGCATCACATGCACACATGCATCATCAACAGGTGATTTTCATTCAAGCTGCATGATATATGATATAGTTGTCAGATTAGAGTAGGCTATTTCAAATATTATATTTTCGGGATCGTCCTCAACATCCACAACAAGTTCCAATGCTTGTTGAACATTATACCTATTTTCATATATTTTTGCAATTTTATCATAAAACCAGGGACAAGCACCGCTCTCTATCCTAGCAGCACATGTCTGTCTGACGGCCCGATCTGGAGTATAGCGAAACAATAGGAATTTTCCATTGGTCCTCCCAGCCCATGTGACCATTTCTTGCATTACCATTGGCTATAGGCTAAAGGTGCAGTGACAGATTGATACAGTATTATGCAGGATTATATGCAGCCTGCATTTTGGGGCGACAGTGGCTCGGGAGGTAGAGCAGTCATCTTGTAATCCGGAGGTTCCTGGTTCGATTCCCGTTCCTCCTGGACAACGTGTCGAAGTGTCCTTGAGCAAGACATTTAACCCCTAACTGCTCAGGTTGGCACCTTGCATGGTTGCCTCTGCCGTCGGTGTGTGAATGTGTGAGTGAATGGGTAAAATGTGAGGAACAAAATTGTAAAGCGCTATATAAATGCACCATTTACCATTTTATTTGGAAAGAGAAATAGACCGATCTAGATATTTCAAGATGTAGGCCATACTTCCGCACACTGCCAGTCAGAGAGATACGCTTTCAATTTTGACGGAGAAGGGAATCTCCCGATACAGTTTAAAGCAAGTATTTATCAAACGGTTCCAAAGATATTTAATGTTTTGCAAAACATGTCTAGTGTCATGTAGGTGTGACACTCAGCTTTAGAGGGTTAATTCATTTATCATTAAAAAAAAAGAGTCCAAAGATAATATTGTTGTTTACTTCCCATTTCCCCCATGTGGAATGCACCTGATTGGATACATAACATGCTGGTGTTCTAGTGTGACATCTAGTGGCTGAATGTTATTTATAGCACCTTTAAGTTTCAGTGTGTCGACTATCGACGACTGCTTTGGGGAGCTGTGGACTCCACCCACTCACTGTTCTTTTTTTTGTGCAGCTCTATACTGTAGGTCACTCTGAAATGGGTGTGTACTTGAATTACCTTACTTGTGAGGACAAGTTCTGGATTTCTGGATCAATGTATAGTGAGGATTCATGCCCATAGGGAGGTGTAGTCTGGCGTCACTGGTTGTTCCACCCGTATAGGGATTCATCATTTGGAAAATTGATTATCGGCTATTGTAACAATTCTGCCACATGGAAATTGACAAGCTTCCATTTTTGCACAAAATGAGTTCCCTTCTACCACTAACATTATTGTTTAAGCATTTTTGGTTGAAATAAAGGTAGTTATAAGGTTTTTAATTTGTCGTAAAAAAATAACTACATTTACCAGCCCGTTGTTGAGTTCTGTCGCCTAATCCACGTCACGGCAAGCTGATACCAAGCTAGCTAGCTAACATTAACGTTGCCCCGCTAAACGTACTAGACGTTAGCAATGTCTACTGTCGTGAACCATTTTAAATCGGGGCATGTAGAAGAGTTTCGGGAACGAGTAAAATGTGCAGGTCCTCTTCTCAGACCTGTGGTTACACTGGGGCAAAGCACTGCACTGCACTGCATAGCAAGCTAGCTAACTACACGTCACGGCCCGCTGATACCACGATACCTAACTAACGTTAACGTTACAAGCTCAAAAACCTTATAACTACTACTGTCGTGTCCATAAGTTCCCTGGCAGAATACTTAGTTTGTGAGGACAAAAGTTACAAAGAGGAGAGAACCATTTTAAATCGGGGCATGTAGAGGAGTTTCGGGAATAGCTACAGTAGCTAGCTACTAACGTTATGTAAAAAACAATAATGTTATAAACTATACACAATTTGTACAACAAAACAATGATTTACATTAGTATTTACAGTGATTTAATATGCAGCAAATACAAATAATGATAACGTGGTTGTTGCTTTTAGAAATGGTGGTTGGCTTCATCTGATTATGATCACCAGAGAGATAGCCACAGATTCAGGGTCAGTTATTTTCTCATTGTACGAATTGTTAAGCTTATGGAATGTAAGGGGAATCTGATCCTAGGTCTGCGACTAAAGCCAGTCTACGCTGTGGTGACGTCAGTCAGCAGCGCAAAAAAGGCAGTGTAGTTTCCCAGTGAACGAAAACATAAACGTTGTTATTTTGCTACCTTTACGATTAATTGCGAATATTTTCATGTTGAGCTATAGATTGTGGATGAATACACACAGAAAGGTACACCATGCCAATGTCCATGCTTTATTTGTTTTAAACAAGCCGATTTAGAAATGGGCAATGGGGAAATACATTAAGTGGAACAGAGGGTGGAACAGGAAAAAACGAAAATGACGTGACCACTACACCTCCCTATTGGCTAAAAGGGCACATGGCAAGTGGCCTATCACAAAAAGGCTGAGTCTAAAAGGCACACCTATGATGCATTATACAAAGCAAGGTGGACACAGGGGCAGGGCCGCCGCTAGGGGCGTGCGAGCAGTGCGGTCGCACAGGGCCTCGCGAGAATGGGTGCCTCGCGAGAAGAGATTTTTTTTTTATAAAAATAAAAATAAATAGAATGTTAACAATCACTTTCCATCACAGACCTAAAATCCAGTTTTGCTTACATGCTTATATATTTCACATTAGACACGTTTGTAGAATAGTGTTCCGGGCTCTGTGGCTCTGCAGATATACTATTGGTTTCATTCAATGACCTGTTTACTTTTGTGCAAAGCATCGTGGGAGGACTAACACTAGGGGGAGTTAGTTGGCGTCGGTCTGGTAGTCGGTAGAGAGATGTGAAGAAGACCGGTATTATCCACGAGGGGAGGGGGTACAAGTACGGGGTCTATTCGGCGCTATCCACGGGAGCGAGTGGATGTCTCAAAGGCAGGGACAGCTAACTAGCGTTAGCTAACCTAGCTAGCTAGCGTTAGCTACGTTATCGAGTGCTAACGTGTGGCAGATAAACTAGGAACAGACTCCCAAGTTCATCCCAACGGGGGGGACAATATCATGGGACTGGTGAACTTCTCCACGGTCGTCTCATTCCTCTTGGACCTGATTCTACGTTAGGGTGAGTTTTTAATGCAATCTATTCTGTTCCCGCTGTGGATCTCTCTCTCTCTCTCTCTCTCTCTCTCTCTCTCTCTCTCTCTCTCGCTCTATCTCTCTTGCTCTATCTCTCTCTCTCTTTCTCTCGCTCTCTCTCGCTCTCTCTCTCTCGCGCTCTCTCTCTCGCGCTCTCTCTCTTGCTCTCTCTCTCTCGCTCTCTCTCTCTTGCTCTCTCTCTCTCGCACGCTCTCTCGCGCTCTCTCTCTCTCTCTCGCGCGCGCTCTCTCGGTCTCTCTCTGTCTCTCTCTCTCTCTCTCACTCGGTGTGTTGCATCATGCAGTTTTACAAGTTGCTCTCTGGGAACATTTCACACTGTGCTCGTGCAGTTTGTTACGTGTGTACTAAGCTTAGAGTTCGATTCAAATAAGGCAAGACTGCAAATCTGCATGTCGTGCTTGAAAAATTTACCTGGCTTTAAGCTTGTTTATCGGGTTCCAGGGGTGTTTTATGCATTTTCCCTGTTACTGCCAGGTGTACGACTGTACAGGTGCATTGCCACTAAGCCTCGGGCTGTATGACATATCAACAAACCCTTTGGCACAAAGAAGCAGGATATAGATATGAATAAAGGTGGAACGTTTGGTGTGTGTAGATGCTAGGGAAATGGTACATGTTTACCCTTTGGGAAAACACCTTCAAAGTTCTGTATTGTAAAATGCCATAAATTTCTTTTTTAAACCGCTATTTACAAACACAACACCCAATCAAACCATTAGTAATATAGACAACCTAAACACATGCCTGATAACTGAATAACATAATAACATAATAATAATGATGTAGTAGTAGTAACAGTTTAGTAACAAACAACACAAACGATTACTGTACCCCCTAATAGGCAAAACAATATTTGAATAGATATCACTATGAAACTTTCCCAGTTTGTTATGTACATATAAACTAAGAAAAAATATATTGCAAGTTTTCTGAATTTGATGTTTATATATGCAAATGAGGCACTTCCCCATTCGATATGTGCACATTTATGGATGCAATCATGCAAAATGAAGCAAAATAAGCACCTAAATGTCTTTTTTTTTTAAGTTTTCTCTAGTCACTAGTTTGAAAGAAGACTACAACATTATACAAAAATCTCAAAATTGCCCCAAAATCAGGAAAAGGGTATTTTAGGTGGGTGGTCTCCCCGAATACGTTGACTGTATCATATGCCCAGCCTCGGGCAGCGCTATTATTTAAGAATACGCTGACTGTATGCACATTTTTTATTTATTTATTTTTTAATCTCACACAGGGCCTCGCATTTCTCCCAGACGGCACTGCACAGGGGATATTACCGCTACTTCTTGTCCATGATCCCGTAGCTTTCATGAAGTGATTTAGTCCGCTTCCAATTATAGACACAGAGGTCTCGGCTGAAAGCCTACATTCTGCTGATGACAGAGGATAATCATGGCAGCTAGTGTTGAAGGTTAAATAAAGTTGAAAAGCATAAGGTTCCACCAAAGTGAAATGTTGCTACTAGCTGAAAAACCTCTTCCCTTGAGGCTGGGCCTACCGTCTGACATTATGTTGGAAGGAGCTCTAAAAGGCCTAAATCAAGCCAGTGAGTGACCGCTAAAAGGGAGAGACAATTACGACTTTTGTGTCTATCCCCCCTAATAATTACAGGGACACAATTCAAAACTACAGACAAGGAAGGACGTTTTCTCCTTGTTTAGTGCTGACTGGTCCGTGGCCTTGGCGACAGGCTCAGCACAGGAACACTACTAACACTGGTGACAGGTGGACAAGTGCCAGCGTGAGTTCATTGTCAGTCTGGCTGTGTGTGTGTGTGTGTGTGTGTGTGTGTGTGTGTGTGTGTGTGTGTGTGTGTGTGTGTGTGTGTGCGGGTGCGTGTGCGTGTGTGTGTGTGTGTGTGTGTGAGAGAGAGAGAGAGAGTGGGCGGCTACGTGGTGCAGTGGGCAAGGCGCTCACCACGAATACTGGAGACGCTGGGTTCGCCTGTTCGAGCCCAGCGCTCCACATTGCTTTCAGTTTAGCTGGTCGTCCGTACTAATATACATTGGCAGTATTAGGGGGTGGGAAACTGATGGGTGGGGATCGGGCGTTGTGGACAGCGACTCCTACAGGTCGGTTGGTGCGCCTGCGCAGTAGAATCAGGAAGCGATGGGGGCGGCGCCCCTCCAAAGCGCAGACCCCTGACGCTGAAAGATCGTGCCGCGCAGGTAAAAAGATGCGACTGCTGTTACCTCGAGTATCGGAGGGGACTCGTGCTATGTATGACTTAGTCCACATTGCAGCCGGCTTGTGGGAGGCAAGAAACAGCGTTCGAGATAGGGGAGGGTTGAATTGGATGATACGAAATTGGGATGGGAGAAAAATTGAAAATGGGAGAAAAAGTGGATCAAAAAAAAGAGAGAGAGAGAGAGACACAGCACTTGTGCATCCCTTACACAAAAATAGGTATTTCCGAAACAGTATCATGATTAAGTTCAAGTTTGTTTATTATTTGTCAGAACAAAATACAGAATACTTTATAATGAAATGCTTGTTTCTGTATGAGCCCCCGAGAGTGTGCTACATACAATAAAAACAAAGTAAGTAAAAATTAAGAAGTAAAAAGTAGGTAAAGTCAATATACATATATACAATATACAATACAGAGTAAAATGAGTAACAGTGAGGTAGAATGCAGGGTGCAAATGAGGTATGAATGTGGTGCAAATATCTTTAATAATAGATACATATAAAGTGTGTTAAAGTGTCTAAAGTGAATAAAGTGAGTGGTAAGGTGAGTGTTTGTTTAAAGTGAGTGTGTACATGTGGATGTGTGTGCAGTGTGTGTAGATGATGGGTTGTTACATAGTGTCATTGTCATCCTGATGGCCTGGGGATAGAAGCTCCTTCTGAGTCTCTCTGTACCGGCCATGAGGCTCCGGTAGCGCTTGCCTGACCGCAGCAGTTCAAAGAGGCAGTTGTTTGAGTGACTAGAGTCTTTGATTACTCTCTTAGCCTTGGCCCTGCAACGCTTGTTATAAACGTCCTGGAGAGTGGGAAGCCCACCTCCAATTGTGCGCTCTCGGCTGAACGGGCCACACTCTGTAGTCTGCTGCGGTCTTGTGCGGTGCTATTCCCAAACCAGGAGGTGATGTTACCAGTCAGGATGCTCTCTGTTGTGCACAAGTAGAAGTTCTTGAGGATCTTCTGACTCATTTTGAACTTCCCTAGGCGCCCAAGGAAGTAGATCCGTTGTCGTGCCTTCTTGATAACACTGTCAATGTGTGTGGTCCATGTCAAGTCCTCGGATATGTGGACTCCGAGGTACTTAAAACTGTTCACTCTCTCAACCGGTGCCCCGTCGATGCTGAGGGGGCTGTAGTCCCTGACCCCCGACCTCCTAAAGTCCACAATCATCTCTTTCAGTATCATGGTTTCAATGAGATTATACCATGGTATTATTTTTACCTAAAAACCTGTCTTTTACTATTATGTACTATGCTACTATGCCTATACTACTATCTACTATCCTAATATGTCTATACTACAATGTACTATGCCTATACTACTACCTCAGAAGAAGCTTCTATCCCCAGGCCATCAGGCTGCTAAACGAACAATAATCGCTAAACGAACAATAATCACTATGTAACAACCATCAAATGCACACAGCACACACACCCACACGCACACACTCACTCAAACAAACAACACACTGCAGCACCCACTCTCCACACTTTAGATCACACAAACACACTTACACTTTATATTTATTGATAAAGGATTTGCACTACAACTCGTACACCTACTGTGAATTGTACCTAAATTGCACCTCGTCCCATTTCTCCATTTCTGCCTTGCACTATATAGTATTGTATATTAGTACACTGCACAGTATTGTATATTGTATGGTAACTACGTCTATTCTGCATCGAACATTGTACATATGTCTAAACTGAACACTGTGACCTCTTTTTTTACTTCTAATTTTACTATGTTTTTATTTCATACTTATCTTGTCTTGCACAGTCTCTGGAGCGCAACAGTAAGAAGCATTTTGTACAAAAGTATTCTGTACTTCTGTATGACAACTATTAAAGAAACTTGAACTTGAAACTACCTACTCTGCTACTATGCTGTAGCACTAGTGTAGCACTAAAGTTCAACAATACCACTGACCCTTAGCTGCCAGAGGGGCACTCCTCCTGACTTGTTGTACCCAATTTGTATCGTTTGAATACTTTTTGATACTGGTGCCAATACCAATACCTGCATAGGATTTGATACCAAAATTATACCTTACTTTGCTGAGTTATGTGAGTTGCGTGTGCTGCTGTGTGAGCCAATCGGATGCTTTGTTACATTTTGGAGGATTTTGTGGTTGTACAGAAGAAATGTTATATCTCGGAACAAACATGCTCATTGGCTCACAGACACACAGTAAATTTCGCAGAGTAAATTTTACTCAAACTGAGTACATAGTACAGTTTGAGTCAAAAGTATTCAGTTTGAGTAAAATTTCCTCTGCGAAATTTACTGTGCACAATGATCGAGATGAACTACTCAAATGATACGGTGTCCAAATTTCGATAAAAAATGTAATTGTTTGATACTTGATAGTATTGAAGCGAATTCAATTGATACCATGAGGTATCGAATTTTCGATACCCAGCCCTACTCACAGACACAGGCTGCCATGCTAGCTGGGGAGTGGCTCTGACGCTACAGGCTGCCATGCTAGCTGGGGAGTGGCTCTGACGCTACAGGCTGCCATGCTAGCTGGGGAGTGGCTCTGACGCTACAGGCTGCCATGCTAGCTGGGGAGTGGCTCTGATGCTACAGGCTGCCATGCTAGCTGGGGAGTGGCTCTGATGCTACAGGCTGCCATGCTAGCTGGGGAGTGGCTCTGACGCTACAGGCTGCCATGCTAGCTGGGGAGTGGCTCTGACGCTACAGGCTGCCATGCTAGCTGGGGAGTGGCTCTGATGCTACAGGCTGCCATGCTAGCTGGGGAGTGGCTCTGACGCTACAGGCTGCCATGCTAGCTGGGGAGTGGCTCTGATGCTACAGGCTGCCATGCTAGCTGGGGAGTGGCTCTGACGCTACAGGCTGCCATGCTAGCTGGGGAGTGGCTCTGACGCTACAGGCTGCCATGCTAGCTGGGGAGTGGCTCTGATGCTACAGGCTGCCATGCTAGCTGGGGAGTGGCTCTGACGCTACAGGCTGCCATGCTAGCTGGGGAGTGGCTCTGACGCTACAGGCTGCCATGCTAGCTGGGGAGTGGCTCTGACGCTACAGGCTGTCGACACCCTTTCCTTCCACCCCTGTATTTTCTACCCAGAAAGCCTCATCACACAGATATGAGTCCCCCCCCCCCACCCCCCAAAACAATTATCGATCAATGAATGAATAATTAAAAAAATATTGACGGGTCCAAAATGTATGTTGTTTACATGTTGCTGGATGTCCCTATATACTTCCCATTTCCCTGCATAGAATGCACCTGACGTTCTAGTGCGACATCTAGTGGCTGAATGTTATCTATAGCACCTTTAAATGTTTGTTTTAAATACAGGTTGAATAGAATAAGTTAGACCTGTAACATCTCTCTATCTGTCCCTCTCTCTCTCTCTCTCTCTCTCTCTCTCTCTCTCTCTCTCTCTCTCTCTCTCTCTCTCTCTCTCTCTCTCTCTCTATCTCTCTCTCTCTCTCCCTTTTTTCTCTCTCTCTATCTCTCTCTCTCTCTCCCTTTTTTCTCTCATTACCTCTCCACCTCTTTCTCATCTTCCCCTTGCCCGTCTTCAATTTCCCCAATGGCACAGCTTCACTCTAGGATGGATCCAGACTGCCAGCTGCTGAAAATAAATCACTCCAAATGAGTCAAACCAGCGTATATGAATTCCTCCACCTTTGCCCAGCTCAATCAATAGCAAGGCTGCCAATTAAACGCTCCTCCAATTTCATATGCTTTCAATATTCATTCACTTCACCCGCGGTTTCTCTCTATATATTACAAGGCCATTTCCCGTTTGTATTTATTTTTGTGCTGGGTTTGAAATGAGCCCCCTCCCCCAAATCCCACCCCCTTATCCGCACACGGCGCTGTGGAGGTGAACCGCCGTAAATGTCAAACCGCCACTGTCGGTTTTATGCACATGGAAGGCCGATCATAGATTTAGGGCTTGCAATTATGTCAAAGTGCCCCCGCAAAGAATTTATGAAATGCCGTTTCTCATGGGACCCTAAACCCTACCTCCCTGCTCCGCCTGTCATTTACATAATATTAATTTCACTCAGTATTTTTTTTTTTATGGACAGATCCATATTGCCCCAGTCATGTTTCATAATTCTCTCACGCCCTGAACCCCCCCCCCCCCCCCTTGTAAAATATCACACAACACTGAAGGGGAAACATGTATTTTCACATGCTGTGCAGTTTTTACGGACGTGTTATTGAGAATCATAGAGGGACTTTCACCGTACTGTGTTTTTATTTCCTGAAACAGGACAGCTCAAACCCGCAAAATGTTCCTCCGTCGACTAAAAACACACCTCTTCAATCAATATCTGAAATAAAAGAAAATCTTCTTTTTGCTACTATGTCTATACTACTATCTACTATGCTAATATGTCTATAGGCTACTACTATGTACTCAGAATGTAGAACTCAAGTTCGACACTGCTACTGTAGATTAACAATACCACTTATCCTTAGCTGCCATATGTGTAACCGCTTCTGCTGACTTGTTGTACACAAAGTCGCTTTGGATAAATAAATGTTTAGATAATGTCTAAATGTAAATATAAATTAAACCTCCACCAAGGATGTTTTGTGACTTTTTCCCTGTCCGATATCTCCATTGACTTCCACAGTAAAATTGGATGCCAACATCGTGGGACATGGAAATCCGTCTTCTCCAGAGTCAGACAAGAAGATAGATCCAATTTCCTCTCTGTGTGTTTAGTAGACAGGTATCCGGCTGCAAGCTAGCCTAGCTTAGCACAAATTAATGGAAGCGGATACGGATCAGCTATCTTAGTTGTTGGCCAGTTTTAAGCTAGTAGGCTAGCACTTAATATTAAATCCCATTAAAATGCATTGAGGGGCTTTTTTGTCTCTGGTCTGTTAGCGAGAAACACTAAATAATTAAAAGACTTCAGGCATTGATTGCAAAGGATTTGCCACCAAATCTGAAATATGATGAACAAATTATTTATTTAAAGGTGCTATAAATAAAAATGTTATGTTGACTAATAATTTCTGGTAATTTTCTTAATAATAAGTCCTCACAGAGCTATTAGACAACAACATGTTGTCATAATCTGAACTATCTGAACACAGACTATCCTCTGCCACCCTCTGGCGCTCTGTTTGCGGTACTGCAGGCGGCAGTTCCCCTGTGCTTACAGATTGTCTGGAGCCTGTTGACTGTGTTCTCCAATGTTTTCCCCCTGTAACTGTTATCGGTCCTGTGTGCTCCCCAGTATGTTCAGATGTCCTAATCTAGCCCTGTGATATCCTCTGGCACCATCGTGTGCTCATCGGTGGTACTACGCCGTTCTGGACTATCTGTTGTTGTCTTCGTTCATTTTCATTCTATCACAATGTTTAATCCCTGCCTGGCTCAAGACCTTGCTGCCTATTATTATGTGTCTTTTTTATCTTTATTTCTTTATTTATTTTTTTTATCCCTGCCTGTTAGTCTAGTGTCCTTGTCTTGTGGTATTCATTCTGTCCTTGTATTAGTGTCTAGTCTTGTTTCCTTGTATTCTTGTGTGAGTATTCTTATCCTCTGTTCCCCAGCTGTTCCTGTTTAGCAATCACGCGTTTGGTATTTAGGATCTCGCCCTCCCTGTTACCAGTGTTGCGCCATTGTTTTCTGTTCACCCCAGTACCCTTCCGTGCTGTCCTGTTTACCCTGTATGCCCAGAGTCTTGCTACTCTGTCGTGCTCCCCGTTTATCCTGCCATGTTCCCTGTCACTTGTTTATTCTAGTGTTCTTGTTTTTCGAGTCTCAGTCCGTTTCTAGCCTGATTATGTTTTCTCCTCCGAGCCAGCTCGGCTGCGCCTTTTATGTCCCGTGCTTGTAACGTGTATCCTTGTGACTATTGCTCAGTAAAGCCTATTATTTTGTAACGTCGACTCGTGCCTTGTCTCTCTCACCCTTCTCTGTCCTGCGATTGAATCCTACACACTTCTCCTAAACACCCCAATACAACACATGTTTCACTGTGCCAGGACTGACGGACTGTATCATGACTGCTAGAGGTGATTTAGCCACGGCAGGTCAAAACTGACAGAGAACATGTCTGCTGTAACTGATTGCGGGGTTCTCTTTAGAACTCCTTAGAAACTCCCGCAAACACAGGCGTAGTCGGTAGGATCTCGTTGGTGTTTTTTTATTCGCCGGCCTCCCAAGGTGCAGAGGTGATATTTATTTACAAAAAGTGAAAATAACATTAAACAAAATACACTATACTTACTATTTCTAACAAATTGTGGAAAAACCTGCTATGACCTGAATATCCCCAAGGGGATTAATACTAATACAGAAATATCTTATCTTATCTTATCAATGATCATTTATAAGTAAAAATCACATAATTTATCAAAACAGCCTGAGGAAGTAGTTGGTAAAGAGTGGTCACGCACACACGCACGCACGCACACACACACACACACACACACACACACACACATACACACACACACACTTAGGAGTTGCCCAGTTTAGTAGCCTACTGCAGTGTCTGCTATACTGTACTTTTGAACATGTGCCAGCTTCATGGGGCAGTTAAGGTGTATGTGCCTTGCTCAAGGGCATCTGGACATTCATTTTATTCGAATTAATAACCACATACCTCCCACGTTTTTTCAGGGGAATGGTGTTTTCAAACTTTATAATCTTAAAGATGGTAAGTTAGAGTGGTGTGTTCATTCATAGTTAAAGGGGCACACCAAACAGATCTAAACAGTTGTGCACACATTCATTTAGTTATTTAGTTTGCTTTGTGTCATATTGTTAGTTATTAAACAGTTATTGAGAAAATAACTGAGTAAATTAGTTTGAATATGGCCACCAGTGATGTCCTCAGGGACATTGAATCCTTGAGTAACACAAGTTAATTACAGCTCAATGAAATGATAAGATAGCAGTCCTTATAAGACAAGGTATTGCTATTGTTGTATCTACATAATTTCATTGAGCTGCGATTAACACAACACAAGGATTACATGTCCCCAATGACTTAACTGGTGGCCATATTCAAACTCATTTACTCTCAATAACTGTCAAACTAAATTAATATGTGCAAAACACACACGTTTTTGGATGTGTGTGAGATTATGTGCACAATAAATGAGCATTTGGGGGGGGGGGGGGGTGTGAAGTACCCCTTTAGAGACAGTAGAGGTCTGAGCATTTCTGTGTGATATATCACACTTTCACTCCAAGTGATTTGGATTGACCTCACAACTGCAAACACCTGACGGGCCGTTCCAAAAACACGTCAAAACTGAGAGAGATGGTTCTTCGGCTCAAAAGGTTCACAAAGTGAGAGAACCACTCAATCACTGCCTTGGCCTGGATTTTCCTAGATGGTCTAGGGAGGCAAACAAGCAACCTCTTGTGGTCCCAGTCCACTGACTGCCTTTTGCGTGCCCTATAATGTCCGCAGCCGGCATCCTTTTTGATTATTAAAAGCCTGCTTCTCCATTACTAGGATACCACTGCTGGGTGATTGCAATTCTGTGGTCTTAACCAGAAAATGTTTGAAACATGGCAAATGCTTGACTGGCTCCCAGAGCCTCAGTTGATTAATCAGTGTTTAATTGGTGTTTAGTCCTCAACAGCTGTGGGCATCCCTCCGCTCATTTATTCAGCGTCAGATATGGTTGGGAGGGTCGCTTTGTAAATCTACTCCTTCGCGGTTACAAGTTACCTGTTCAAATACTGTACAGTATATTTTTAGTAACATACTCAAGTATCAACATATATAAGTAATGTAATCAGGAAGAAAATATATCAATTCCATGACTTTTACTTAAGTGCAAATACCTCTTTAAATATTTGATATGATGTAGAGAGTAGAGCACTAACATGATGCAGAGAGTGTATCGGAATACAGAACATATTTTTTGTATCTTGATTATGTGACGCCCGTTACTGTATTCTGTTTGTTAAAGTTAGAGGTTATATATGATTGCTAGTAACTGTTTAATTATGCATAACTGTTTCCACTAGAGGGCGCTATATGCGGAGCCGCTAATGCTACCGCCAGGTAGAGGGTATTTAAGGAGATGTCTCCTCCCCCTCTATCTCTTCCCACCTACCTCTCACGGAGAGGAGAACTCATGTGCTGCTGTGTGCCAATGCAAATAATAAACCACGCCGATTAAAGGCTGAAGGGAGAAACCATGTCTCATGAACATATTATTGTCGCCCCATAGCCAGACTCTGTCAACACTGTTACTCCCCCTTTCTTTCACGGTCTGTCTATTCTCTCTATTTCTCTTCATCCACTCTTAAACTAGGATTCTATTTATCTTCCTCCACTCTTAAACTAGGATTCTATTTATCTTCCTCCACTCTTAAACTAGGATTCTATTTATCTTCCTCCACTCTTAAACTGGGATTCTATTTATCTTCCTCCACTCTTAAACTAGAACTCTATTTATCTTCCTCCACTCTTAAACTAGAACTCTATTTATCTTCTTCCACTCTTCAACTAGGATTCTAATTTTAATTCACCGCACAGTGTCAGATGTTGAGTACGGTGGTGTGTGAAATATCAACACGCAACAAAGCCCGTCCTGGGAAGCGCTTCAGAAGGAGGCGAGGATGACCACCTCGGTTCATCTCGAGCCGCCGGTTCCCTTCATGCCTTTCTTCTTGTGTGATCAAATATGCCTCCCGCATCCAAAAACACACCACCTGGTCCTACTGTAGATACCACCTTTGAAGAATATCCCTTTGTCTTTGAAATCAAGAAGATGGATTTTTTGAAAGACACGTGCCGAAACGTAGGTACACTACTACCGAAATATTCAAATTTATGAACACGCTTCTTTGCCTGTATAGTGAATACAGGAACTTGCCAGAGGCCCTGGTGGTCATGTGTGTTACATACAATATTCTTGTGTTTGTGTTCTTTTTGGGACCATAGTTTGATCTGAAGACCAGGGGGTCTCTGCTGTTTGCTGTGTTTCCGTGCCTTCCGGCACAATCCACGCTTGGTGGGGGGGGGATGCTGCGCGGAGGAGGGCTCACGGCGCTGAAAGGTTTCAGCCGAAGATGAATTGGGTAACCTTCTTCTGTCATCTGTAATACCTTTTCCACCAGTGAACAACCATGACAGTGGAGAGAGAGAGAGAGGCGGAGGGTTGATGGAGAGGAAAGGAGAGCGGGGGACTGGGGGGGAAGGGGCGGGGGTCGGAGATGGGGAGGAGGTTGGAGGAGTTGGCATTAATTAGCCGTGAGACAATAGCCCCGCTCAGCTCAGTCACGCCACCGGTTTCCCCACCTTTAGCTGTCTCCTCGCGGGTGTCGGGTCAGAGAGTGGCTCGATGAGAGCGTCTGAAGCAGGTGAGCAGATGCAGAAGACACACAGCAGCCCCCTGTCCATCCATCAAACCACCACCCCCTCGTTTTCCCTCTTCTGGCTCGCTGTCTGGCTCCCTGGCTGCTACTCTGTCTGCCGGCCTTGCAGTGTCCGTCTGTGGTCCGTGTCAGATTGAACACATTCTGCTCAGATTAACCATTCTTGACAGATAGTGCTTTCGGAGTCTCTTGAACTGCGGGGAACTTTCAGATTTATTTAAAAAAAAAATCCCTCCAATTTTCTGTTTTTTCTCCCCGTCCCAATTTAGTCGCCGTGCCAATTCCCCCCCCCTCCCCTACCTGGCTGCTGTATGCATGTTCTCCTACGAGTCGGTACAAGGGCGTCCCGAAGCCGACCGCACGCTTCCTCCGATACGTGTGGCGACTGCCAGTGACGTCTTTTCACTTGGCAGCGAGGACTCTCATTGGTGAAGTGTAACGCGTGGGAGGGCACGCTATCTCCACCAAGTCCTGCCCCTGCTGAGCAAGTGCCGAGACCTGACCTGTAGGCGTCGCTGTCCACAACGCCAGATTCCCACCCACCAGCTTCCCCACCCCCTAATACTGCCAATTGTATTAGTATGAACGACCAGCCAAGCTGGTAGCAACGCCGAGAGCTGGGCTCGAACCCAGCATCTCCTGCGTCGGTGACGAGCGCAATCTCCGTCAGATTTCTTTTTTTTTACCGGACTTAAATAGCTTGTGAAGTTTGATTACACTCTCGGGGGGTGAGCTATAGGCTAGATCCTATACATCTGTACACACCTCAATTTGCGGTGGTACGCAACGTGGTGGACGCAGACCAAGCTGGTTTAGAAGTGACTTTCCCCCCACAGTTGAACTTGATTTCTTCCACCCTCTGTGAACTGAAAAACTCGTAATCCAAGTTTGGGTGGTGGTGGTGGTTCTGTGTGCTGGGGGGGGGGGGGGGGGGGGCTTGACAGATGCATCCCTCCCCGAACCAGCCGCGTTGACAGCCTCTTCATTAGAGTCTTTGTCCTGGAAGAGCTGCGCACGTAATTAACGCTTCCATGATGGATTACGAGTTGCAAACACCGTCGGCATCTGCGTCGGGGAAAAACGGGGAGGAATTGATTCATTCGGCGCTATGATCTCCCCCATCGAACCCGCCTATGATGCACCTCCTTCCACGCTGACTAGCGCCGATTAGAAAGTCACAATATTTACGGCAGTAGGGGCTTAACTACAGGTGAAGAGGGAAATTAACCCCCTGCGCTTTGATTATTCTCCTGCTCTCGAACCACTGTGCCTAGCTATCGGCAGCCGGGGAAAGCCAATGGCAGGCGGCGACCACCGGCAAATGATGATCTTTATTGTGATTCTCACAGGCTGAGGCTCTGGGTGGGTTGTTAATCATAAATCAATAATGGCGTCGTTAATGATGCAGAAAGCAATGGAAATGAAGCCCCTTGTGCTCTGGTGGCACGGCGTTGGCACAGGGCTGAGCGATCACGTGTCCCCGTCCTGTCCTGATGATTCAGCTCTCTGAAAAGAGAAACAACACGGTCTCATCCGAAAACATAAGGTACTAATCTCGACCACGGGGAAAAAAAGGTATATAATGTATGTTATGTTTTATTAAAAAAGATTTGTTCATTCATTCATTCTTAACTTTTGAACAATAAATTATATTTCTAATCTGTCAGCTGTTCTATATTGCCCACAACATTTTCTAAATTCCATACACTCTAATTTGTCTAATCCCATGTAAGTAAAGTGGTTGAATATGCATTTGTTTGTTGAAAGGAAAAGACTACTCAAAAGATTTGCTGTGACACATGAAGAATAATCACAATAATAATCCTACACATATTTTATATCATTCCATTTGGGCTGTGGGCGGTGCTTGATGTCTGAAGGAGTCGACTGAAGGCTTCTTGTCCTCTGCGAAAGCATGCAATTGGTCCACTGATGGATACATCTTGATATTTGTCTAGTGTGTGAAATCCTCTTTCAGTGCCTCTGTGCCTGTTTTCTTAGGCAGTTAGTCTCGCTGGTATGTGCGCCATTATTGTTATCCACGCTTCTAGGCCTCTTTGCTTTCGTAAAGAATGATTTATAAAATGATATATATATGTTTTTGCATTCGACTAAGAGGTTGGCAGTCGACTATGACTCCTTTCGATCGATTGACTATTCGACTAGTCGAGGTCAGCCCCACTATGTGCTATGCTAATACAAATTATGTCTATACTATGCACTCAGAGTGTAGCACTCAAGTTCGACACTGCTAGATGAACAATACCACTTACACCCTTAGGTGAACCCTTCCGGCTGACTTGTTGTACTTTGGACAAAAGTGTCAGCTGCATGACTAAATGTACAATCTAAATGTAGTGGGATCTTTTGTTCTGTAAGAGCGTTACTGAACAATACTGTGAATACTGTAATGTTTAGTTATAGCCACAGGGGCAATGAGCAGTAAATAGCCAGCGGGATTCTTCTCCCATGTCAATGCAAGGCTTTAAGAAAAAGAAAAGTCAATGTAATCATCTCAAATAGGCAACGCCGGGGTAGACATCGATACATACTGATATTCCTCAGCACGACCTCCATGCTGTGTTTGGAATTAATTACAACACATGGCTTAATGCACTAGAGAGGATCAAGTGGGCTGAGGTGGAAGGGTATGTCAATGAAAGGACAGGCAAATGTGTCATCTCACACAATGTTTTCATGTGACACGTGGTCCCTAGGGAAGGCAAGTGCAAGAATTACCCGCTGTTTCCAGAGTTCTTTGAAAGATCTTATAAAAGAAACGGCACTTGGCACAATTTCTATAATAAAACAAAACAAATCATACCTCGAGGTAGTTTGAAAAAGCTAGAAAAATACCGACTCCGTCAGTCAGTCGCCTGGCATTCGCCGAGAGTTGCCATCGGAATTAATTCACGCACACATGTCTATTGCACCGGAGGAGGAAGTGGACTCGCTCAATTATACATTTACTTAGACATGTAATAATGTGCTGTCATTCTGGAGCCCAGAGCCGGTGGCGATGACGCCGGCTGGTACAAGCTGTTTTTCCCCAGCTGTGCAATGCATCCCATCATGCTGAGCCAGGCGGAGTCACGTACGCCACAACTCTTGTTGTAAGCCATATATATTCATTTATATACATTCATATTATTTACCCTATTTATATTTATCCACATCTGTCTGAATATTTCATTCAAAACCCTTTTTTCAACTCGTGAGACACTGAGGTTACCCTTATGACGAGCTTACAAAACAAAGAGTTTATCAATTTCCTACATATACAGTAGGCACAATAAATATGAATAAACAGTGGTCAAACTAAATCAGCCATAGACCGTTGCAAGTCGACACACAGTGGTCAGATATAAACTTTTAAATGCTGCAATTCCAACTGCATAATCCTTTTTATATACCTGTATAGTATATCTATATATATATATATATATATAATATCCCTACATATTCGTACTCGTTATACCCGGTATGACTTACTACCATAGTGTTTTTATACCCTTTATCAATGTACACAATACTATGACACTGTACATACATTATATTATCATTATTACTCAGTAGTACTAATTTATATATACTCCAGTTTAATCACCTGTACACTGTATATTGCTATTACACTTTACTGTTACATTTGCACTCTGGTTAGACGCCAAATAATTTTCATTGTACCGTTACTTGTGCTGTATAATAACAATACATTTGAGTCAAATGGAATCTAAATGAGATGCATATAGTTACTTTTGAAGATCCTTGCACCATGGTATAATCAGTGGAACCGCTATAAGAACACATTGATTTTTTTTAATTACGTCTACACCATCATACGTACAGTATTCAATCCCCAAGGTAGATAGGGCGACAACTGATGACTTTACCCTCAGAGGAAACGCTGGCACACAGAACCACCGTACCTTCAATCAGACATCAAAATGACTTCAAAAGGAAGGATGAAATCACATTTTCATGGGGGAGGAGGAATATCAACATCTTTCTCTGATGGTGGAATGAGTGCGTCCTTTTGAAGTAAGCACATCAGAGCTGTAACGTGTGGCGGAAAGGCGTGTGATGTCAGAAACGCCTCAGTGCTGTTCAGTGGAGGGACAGACTGTCGATCTGTCAAGTGTGATGTCAGAAAAGCCTCACTGCTTTACTTTATTTACTTTACTTTATACTTTTTTATTTGGACGGGACCATGCAAAATGTATGAACACAGTGGAGTGTAGAAATGGCCGGATTTAGCACAAGGCTAATTTCCATCCGTTGTCCCCAGACATAAAAACAGTAAGACATTTACAAATACATAAAAACAGGACACATAAAAACAATAAAAAAAAATTACAAATACATAGCAGCAATACACAAAAATACTACTGGCTAGAGATATGTCACATGTGGTCACATGACTGGTTGGTCTTCTTCAGCCATTTTTTAAGTTTCCCTCTAAAAGAAAGAGTGGGGCTAAAAGAAAGAGTGGGGCTAAAAGAAAGGGTGGGGCTTTCCCTTATACTAAGGGAAATATATGAACATCTGCAAACTAAATCCTTACCAATCAATTTCTTCAATAATGTGTTTGTAAAGGTGTGTAGTGAGATGTATTAAAAAGTTGAAGTTCAAATCCTGTATGTTTTTTCGTAACAACTGCTCAAAGTTGAGGTACCGAATACCGATTTTCGAAAAATCTCAAATGTTCTGTTTGGCCTTGGGTAACTTGTGAGGGGTCAAACTAGGTTTTTTTCAAGATTCAATAGTTTTATTTCAAACCACAGTGTGAGTTTGGCTACATTTGCCATTGTCCGGCAAAACAACATTTGAAAATAAATGAAAGAGGAACCCCCCCCCCAAATTAAAAAAAAAAATAAAACAGCCAGAAACTATACACTGTTTGAAAAGGAGATGGAAGAAGCAAAGCTTATCTGTTTCCATCCCCCATCAATAACTATATTATATATAATATTATATATACTTTCATGTATTTTTCAATCATAAAATCATTCCTTGGTTGAAAAAAGGCCACGCCCACTCTAATATTTAAATTCGAAAGTAGCTTTATTTGTAGTTACAAGTGCTGATCACTTCAGGAGTCAATCTCTGAGTCTTTTCCAGACTCCCCACCATCATGACCACAATTCTTGCATGCAATTCCTTTACAGACTCCACATGCTGAGATGCACTTAACGCCATTCCTCTCGCAGCTGCACCGCCGGTTGCTGCAATCTCACAGTTGCAGCTTGTGAACTGCAGTAGATCCTCAGGAGCCATGGGGTCTATAGTGTTGGGACTGGCTCATAGCCATGTACACCTAATGTCCATCCATAGTCACTAGTAGGTAGGCATGGAGAGAATGCTGTGCAGCTGCACCCTCTGTTGGAGGTAGAGTTTCTGGTTTGATCAGCCCTGCCGCTGCCTTCCGTGAGAACATGTGTCGAATTTCACCCAAAGCAGTACCTGGTGCATGGTAAATGTACTGGAAGATGGTAGTAGTCCATGTGTTCATCAATGTCCCCTGCACAGAACCTGCAAAAAAATGCACTTTGAGATTTGCTTCAAATATAAAGTGAAATAGAAAAAAAAAATACATTCTTCTTCTTATTATTACCTGTCAAATAAGGTTGGTTTCCCATGGCCAGCTATTGCAGAAACCGTATCACAACCAGTGAAGGCGTGACAAAAGAGCAGTTAGCATCTCTTTCTTTCAGAGAGCTTCGCGGATCCATCTGACATCATAAGAGCCCTTTGACCTAATCCACACGTTCTGGAATTGCCGGAAGTTAAATTATTACTGGAAATTTATATTTGAACAACTTTCAAAAATTATTGGAAAAACGATGACTCCTGACGCACGAATAGCTATTTTGGGTGATATCTCTATGCTGAGTAACTTTGACAACTTTGAAAAGAAATGTATCCTGTTAGCAATGTCTGCTGCAAAAAAAATTATTCTTTGTCATTGGAAATCTGAACCCCCTCCCCCGACTAAACAATGGTGGGCAGAACTCCTATCCTATTGCACACCTGAAAAAATCATGTATAATGTGAAAGGAAAAATAATACACTTTCAGAAGATCTGGGGTCGGGCAATGGATTACATACCAAATATGGGTATAGAACTGGAGAGAGCTAATTGAAGCATAACAGAGATTGTGGATGTTGTCTTTTTATATTCTATATTTGTCTGCCTGTTTTTTTTTTTTTCTTTTTTTGTTTTTTGTTGTTGTCATGTTTATTATTTTATTCAGGTAGTAGCACAGACAATCATGGTCTTACAGTAAATCATGCATTTGATAGTTTTTTTTGTACTAGGAAGGGTCGGGGAAGGGTTAGTAATTGTTTAGTTAGGAAATGTAATTTATATATTTATAACTTGCATTTTACAACTGTATGTAAATGAAATGTTAAAAGCAAATAAAAGATAATAATAAAAAAAAAAAAAAAAAAAAAGGAGCCCTTTGATGTTGTGAAGAAGAGTGGATGGTTGGTGCTTGGAATATGGTGTACTAGCATCACCAGCACATCTGCATCTTCTGCCCGCACCTGAAAATAGAACAAGATATGCAAAGCGTGTTGCACTATACAAAACCAGATAAAACTATTTAAGTTTGAATACTCGAGAGTGAATACTTTTGTTTCCAAAGTAATTGCAGTTTATAAAAATAAAATAGGCTACCTACCTACACAAATGCTACACAAAAACCTCAACAGAGTCATCTGTAGCAGTGGCCAATGTCTCTCTCACAATCGAAGTGTCAGCATCATTGTCACACTGCTCCACTGTGATGTTATGTTTTCTGAATGTTGAAGAGAGGAGGTGGATTAGCTCACTCTTGTCATTGGTGTTGTCCAGGAACTTTGCTCTTGGTGTCCAGTGTATCATATCCGGTCGAATCTGGAGATCACTGACTTCTTAGTGTGCCGGATGTGGTCATGATCTTTTGGTGATCGGCTGTAGCCATCAAAGACCACAATGATCTTCTGAGAGCGGCGGCCAAGACACTGTACGCAGTAACTGTTGGCAATCTCCTGCCAAGTCTGACCTTGTCAGAGAAGCCATCCGCCATCAACTACAAGAGTGGAGCAGGATTGGTTAGTGAGGTCAAGCGGATCAGTTAACCCCTTCAGGCTAGTCTTGGAAAAGCCTGCCTTGTTCGCCTTGTTCATGTTCTGATCTTTATTGCTGAAGAGGGACAAGGGGAAGGGAGTCAGGCTCAGCTCATACTCCAAGCTTGTCTCAACTGTCATATTCCGTTGGGCAAAAATGATCAGTCGGTTGAACAACTTGAGTCAGTCAAGGTGTATCTTCAAGTTCAAGTTCAAGTTCAAGTATCTTCTTCTCGTTGATCTTGGGAATCTTTCTGAGTGATGACAGGGCTTGTACCTTTGACTTCACTTCCATGGTCGATGTCACTGACTGTCCATCCAGCTTGATCTGCATCTCTCTCCTTATTTCTGCTGCTCTCTCGGCATTGACTGGGTGATCTCCTGTGCTCCTGAATCCTGTTGAGAAAGACACAAGCAACTCCTTGTCTCGATCGGGGTCGAATGGGTTGTTCTCCTCAAACCATTGGAGGGCAAGTTCAATTGCTTCAGCATCTCTCTTCATCTGTGTTTTGCCAAGGTCTCTGTGGAGCGTAGCATGTTTCTTGACACTTTCCTCCATGCACTGGTTGACATTGGAGAAGTGACTGAGGGTGAGCAAAAAAACATGTTATTGCGCCTACTGTTACACAGCTAACAAGTAAGCAAAGTTGACAACTTGTACAGTATGTTACATTTCATTACCAAAGTAGTGACATGAAATATTTCAAGTAAAACATTTAGATAATACAGTTTTATCTGGCGTAAAAAGCGGTCTGTCTATGATAAAATGAAGGTTGCAAATGGCTTCAGCATGTTAACTCTAAACGTCCTCACTCTGAATGCCAACCAACTAGCAACTACCACTAAACAATAATAAGTCCTAAAAGGGCAAATAGTAAAATAATAAAAAAAATTTATTATGCTAGCAGTAGAAAGGCATTGTGGGGGGGGGGGAGCGGGAAAGGTGGGCGTGGCCGTTTTTCCACACAGGAATGATTTTAGTGAAAAATAAATTATTGCAATCAACTAAAAAACCCTTGACCCCTCACAAGTTACCCAAGGCCAAACAGAACACTTTAGATTTTTTGAAAATCTGTATTCGGTACCTCAACTTTGAGCAGTTGTTACGAAAAAAACATACAGGATTTGAACTTCAACTTTTTAATACATCTTACTACACACCTTTACAAACACATTAGTGAAGAAATTGATCGGTAAGGATTTAGTTTGCAGATCGGTCAAATATCTGATCAAATGCCCTTACTATTAGGGAAATGGGTAGACTGTTCCACGTTTGACTGCCTTTTATGGACAGGACGTTTTGGCCAAACGTGGTCAGTCTACCTTGGACCATGGAGTTACCTCTGGTGTCTGACCTGATGCCGAGTCCAGTGTTTCTTTTTTTGTAGATGAATTCCTGCTGTTCAGTGGGGGGACAGACGGTCAAGTGTGATGTGAGAACAGCCTCACCGCTGTTCAGTGGGGGGACAGACGGTGATGATGAGCCATGAAAAACACACTTGAAGTATCACAGTTTTAAAAATCACAATCCTAAATCCTAACAACCCCCTCATAACAAAACGGGAATGTCACTCAATTTAAGAAAATGTTGAGAACATTCCAGTGAATATCTGCAAACACGAACGGCTTCCTCCCACATATTTAGGGACTTACTGATACGGCCATGGTGAAAAATCTGAACCTTGTAATTAAACTACCCTTGACTGGCAAATACATTCTTAATTTTGAATGGTATTCCATAAATTGCCTTAAAAGGGGCCCATCACAAAAAAACAATGCCGATTTCTTTTGCACATAATCTCACACACAGTTTTGCACACGTTTTGTTTGACATTTCTCGAGAGTAAATGAGTTTGAATAACATTATGGCCACCAGTGATGTCATCAGGGACATTGAATCCCTTTGTTGTGTTAATTACAGCTCCATGAAATGATGTAGATGTAGAAATAGCAATACCATGTCTTATAGGGACTGCTACCTTATCATTTCACTGAGCTGTAATGAATACAAAACAAGGATTCAATGTCCCTGATGACATCACTGGTGGCCATATTCATAGCATTTTCAGCTTTTTCTGGCCACGCAGGACCGATAGAGGGAGAGAGGGGGGACAGGAGGAGAGGTAGGGAAGACATGGGGCAAATGGTCACCGGGACTGGGAAACGAACCCCGGACGACCGTTGTGGTGTGCTACTGGAGCGCCCTGGCGTGTGTGAGATTATGTGCAAAATAAACATCTTTGAACATAGATAGATAGATACAGTAGAAACTTTATTGCCATTTCAACACTGTTGATTGGGATTTGTCTTGGTGTCACGTACAGTACAGACAATGTTAAAAACATACAATATAAAAACACAAGAATACAATATAAAAACACAAGAGTACAATATAAAAACACAAGAATACAATATAAAAACACAAGAGTACAATATAAAAACACAAGAATACAATATAAAAACAAGAGTACAATATAAAAACACAAGAATACAATATAAAAACACAAGAGTACAATCCCCACAATAAAGAGTTTTACACAAACAATTAAAAAGAAAAAATGCTACAGTACCTAAAATAAATTAAATTGCTCAGTGTTCCAGTTTTAAAGTGCATATTGCCTTAAAGTGCATGTTGGCTGGTGCTAGCCCTTGTTGTGCAAAGTGCCTGTACATTTGTACTCGAGTTCAGGTGAACATAACACTAACTTACCATCTTTAGATAATAATTCGATCATTCCCCTGAAAACGTACATGGTTATTCATTCAAGGTACTCCAGATGCCCTTGAGCAAGGCACATAAACCTTAACTGCTCCATGAAGCTGGCACATGTTCAAGAATAAAGTATAGCAGACACTGCAGTAGGCTACTAAATGGGGCAACTCCTAAATGTGTGTGTACTGTACGTGTGTGACTGCGACATTACCATTTCACTGAGCTGTAATTAACACAACACCAGGATCCAACGCCGCCCCCTCATTTACTCTCAATAACTGTCAAACTAAATGAACGTGTGAGAGTTTTTTGACGCGTGTGAGATTACGTGCAAACGATTCCACCGCTCATCACCGCGCTGAGACTATATTATACCCGAAACCCCGTAAGGTTCCTTTATCCCGTGTGTCATTTCTGTACGCGAGAGAGAAAGAGAGAAAGAGAGCGTCTGATTGAGTCGACAGCTCATGACTAATGCTCAGCTGTCACACGTTTGGCAAATTGCAACAGGAAGAGACTCCGTCCTGGAGGTAACGCTTCGCTAATTGGACATGAGGCGCATGTGGCTTCGTTTGAAAACCAATTTGGTAACTTGATAGTCTTAAATTAACCTGAGCTAGTTCCATCTCATATTACACACCACCCAGTTAAATAAAGGTGTAAAAGTATTGACACTTTTTTTTTCTTCCATTCCTGTCAGTGCAGGATACAAATAATAATTCCACCAATTAACACCGCAGAGCTGCTGAAACATAACAACTTCATAATGACCCTTCTCATTCTCCCCCCGCATTGGCGCCTCATTATACATACAAGGTGCAAATGTATACCTGTAAAAAAAAATATCACGCCACAGCTGCTGGAAATGAGCTCATTTGCATAATATTCATGTTCCCATGTCATCGTTTTACAGAAACATTTCTCTATGTGCTGTTGTTGTGTTACAGGTGTTACAGTATTGCTCTGTGTGAAATCAAAAGTGTCAGTAAATTAACATCCAATTTCCATTGTCAGTCAAACAATGGTAAGTATTTCCACTGTGGGCCTCCGGTTACCAAGGTAACCCCTTTGCACACTCTGCCTGTGTGTGTGTGTGTGTGTGTGTGTGTGTGTGTGTGTGTGTGTGTGTGTGTGTGTGTGTGTGTGTGTGTGTGTGTGTGTATTGCAGTTGCACAAATCTCATCCATACTTATGTACTTATTGTATGCCATTCATTACTATTTGCATTACATATTGTGACATTGTGTGTCATGAACAGCCTCCGATTGCCAATACTAAACTTGTAGGCCTAGCCACCCGGCGCCAGCCTGATTATCCACAGCAGAGACATGAGGTGGTGCACATTTAACCCCCCCCCCCCATGGGTCATGAACTATGAATCACAGTACTGGTCTAGCCCTTCCTGACAAAACAGGGACATACAAAAGAAGGTCGAGACCTACAGTATGATGAACAGTATCAGGCAGCTTTGTAAAGGTTCTAATGAGGCCACTTTTACAAAACATCTGGAGCAAAATGTCGTCCCTTTCCCTTTTCTGCCCTTTTTACCTTTTCCTACTGTTACGCCAATTACCTTCCTGGTCGTTGCACTGCCTTGCTGTTGGTCTGGGGAGGGTGTAGACTACCACATGCTGCCCTGCTGTCGGTCTGGGGAGGGTGTAGACTACCACATGCTGCCCTACTGTCGGTCTGGGGAGGGTGTAGACTACCACATGCTGCCCTACTGTCGGTCTGGGGAGGGTGTAGACTACCACATGCTGCCCTGCTGTTGGTCTGGGGAGGGTGTAGACTACCACATGCTGCCCTGCTGTCGGTCTGGGGAGGGTGTAGACTACCACATGCTGCCCTACTGTCGGTCTGGGGAGGGTGTAGACTACCACATGCTGCCCTACTGTCGGTCTGGGGAAGGTGTAGACTACCACATGCTGCCCTGCTGTCGGTCTGGGGAGGGTGTAGACTACCACATGCTGCCCTACTGTCGGTCTGGGGAGGGTGTAGAACTACCACATGCTGCCCTACTGTCGGTCTGGGGAGGGTGTAGACTACCACATGCTGCCCTACTGTCGGTCTGGGGAGGGTGTAGACTACCACATGCTGCCCTACTGTCAGTCTGGGGAGGGTGTAGACTACCACATGCTGCCCTACTGTCGGTCTGGGGAGGGTGTAGACTACCACATGCTGCCCTACTGTTTGTCCAGGGAGGGTGTAGACTACCACATGCTGCCCTGCTGTCGGTCTGGGGAGGGTGTAGACTACCACATGCTGCCCTGCTGTCGGTCTGGGGAGGGTGTAGACTACCACATGCTGCCCTGCTGTCGGTCTGGGGAGGGTGTAGACTACCACATGCTGCCCTACTGTCGGTCTGGGGAGGGTGTAGACTACCACATGCTGCCCTACTGTCGGTCTGGGGAGGGTGTAGACTACCACATGCTGCCCTACTGTTGGTCCAGGGAGGGTGTAGACTACCACATGCTGCCCTGCTGTCGGTCTGGGGAGGGTGTAGACTACCACATGCTGCCCTACTGTCGGTCTGGGGAGGGTGTAGACTACCACATGCTGCCCTGCTGTCGGTCTGGGGAGGGTGTAGACTACCACATGCTGCCCTGCTGTCGGTCTGGGGAGGGTGTAGACTACCACATGCTGCCCTACTGTCGGTCTGGGGAGGGTGTAGACTAACCACATGCTGCCCTACTGTCGGTCTGGGGAGGGTGTAGACTACCACATGCTGCCCTGCTGTCGGTCTGGGGAGGGTGTAGACTACCACATGCTGCCCTACTGTCGGTCTGGGGAGGGTGTAGACTAACCACATGCTGCCCTACTGTCGGTCTGGGGAGGGTGTAGACTACCACATGCTGCTCTACTGTCGGTCTGGGGAGGGTGTAGACTACCACATGCTGCCCTACTGTCGGTCTGGGGAGGGTGTAGACTACCACATGCTGCCCTGCTGTCGGTCTGGGGAGGGTGTAGACTACCACATGCTGCTCTACTGTCGGTCTGGGGAGGGTGTAGACTACCACATGCTGCCCTACTGTCGGTCTGGGGAGGGTGTAGACTACCACATGCTGCCCTACTGTCGGTCTGGGGAGGGTGTAGACTAACCACATGCCTCCTCCAATACATGTGGAGTCGCCAGACGATTCTTTTCACCTGACAGCAAGGAGTTTGACGCGTGACGTGCGCGGAGGTTCACGCTATCTCCCCCAGATCTCCTCACTGCTGAACAGACACCTTGACCGACCAGTAGGAGTCGCTGTTGCAACAACCACGACTCATACCCAGTGATGCCGGTAACGCGTTACTAAGTAACGCGTTATTGTAATCTGATTACTTTCCCCCGAAAATAGTAATCTAACGCGTTAATCTTTAAAAGCCAGTAATCTGATTGCAGTTACTTGTCCAAGTGGCTGTGCATTACTATTTCGTTACTATCTCATCATAAATTCATAATGCAGGCGGAATGCAGTATTTTATTTCGTTTTCGACAGTCAAAAATACATTTTGAGCTGTTTTTCTTTTGGGAGTGACGTAGTGTGGCAGTGAAAGGGTTACACAAGAATGTGTCCCCGCGGCGTGACTGGACACTCTGTCTGTGAGTGACATCTGCTTTGGTACAATCACATTCCCCATCCACAGTCTGCGAATCAGAGGCAGAGTAGGGCGGGTCTTCACAGCACGTCATGTGACATATGCGCCAATCGTGTGACAGCAGGGCTCCGTCGTCGGAGAATTCCACCCCAAAACGCTTGGCAAAATTAAAAGTGAGTTTCTGTTCAGACTTCCATCCCAAAACGCTCGTATAGCCTCAGTCACTACTTCACGTTCATATGCGGAGGAAACAAAATACTGTCTACCGCTAAAAACAGCACATCCAATTGCATTGAAAGCATCTGGAATCACAACACTGGGGGACCCTGATGTAAACAAGACAAAAGTCTTTCTCTGGTCTGCATCCCCTTAACAATTGTATGTATTGAGCTGTACTGTACTGTACCCATTCTGCAATCTGTTAATAAAGTTTTCATTCATTTATTCATTCATTCACTAGCCGACGCTTCGACTAGGTACAGGAGGACTCGGAGGCCAGCCAAACAGCAAAAGAGAGAGATTGTTTCTTTCCCTTTTGATTAATGTATATTTGATGGTGGCAGAGCAAAAGCTCTTATTTGCCAGATTTACAGTTAATTTACATGTTAAAGAGAGACTGATTGTATGTTTATAGAGAGACATTTATAAAAACAATTTAATAGTTACAGTTGATATAATTGAATAGTTCAGCCTGCATTTGTTAGATGTGAATGGATACACTGGTTTTGTAAAACCACTGGCTGGCTGCTCTAATGCTGTGAGCATCATAGACTGTTGCTTTACCATACTTGATGGTACAGAAGCTGAAGCACTAGTTTAACAATTTACGTTATGTGCAGAGAAACAAGTTAAAAACAATTTATGCACTTTCAATAAAGCGTTTAAAAAAAACGGTTGGGGGAACGACGACGACTTCGTAACCTAGTTACTTTCAAAGTAACTAAGTTACTCTGATAATCAAGTAATCAGTAAAGTAACTTGGATTACTTTTTAAAGGAGTAATCAATAATCAGTAATCGGATTACTTTTACAAGTAATCTGTGGCATCACTGCTCATACCTCACTGCCAATATTGTGTTCGTAAGGATGTCTGACCAAGCCGGTGGTACCGCTGCTGGGGAATTGAACCACGGGTCTCTGTAAGGAGTACTTCAGTACCCAGAACCCCCCAGCACGTGCGCTCCTTTCCCTTTAAGCTACTGTATATGCATTGGCTTTATTTGGCTGAATTGTTATTTACGGATTCCTTGAGATCTAGTCTGCAGTCACACCTCTATCAATGCTCTAGCATCAACATTGGGCGTGAGAACCTCCAACAGACCATAGGTCAGATAGATACTGTAGGTCAGCATACTGTGTGCATGTCCCTCTTTTTCTCTGCCTGCCTTATCTTGGGACCGCAATGGAAATAAGTCTAAGGACTTTCTTGCGCTATCCTGACATATTTTTTATACTGTATGCACCTGTGTATTGTGTTTTATTATGCCAATCGATCAATCAATCAATCAAGGAGCCTGAAACCTGGCAGAAATGGTGGTGTTGACAGGGACAACAGTGGTCGCTAGCTTACTCGTAAGATGACATTACATGGAGGTATAGGACTGCTGATTTTTGACAGGTTCTACTAAAAGGGAAATATCCCTTTAAGTCCCCTCCCCTCCCCTCCCGAGGGGGCAAAAGCCACTTGGCCTGACTTCAGACGCGGCATCCAGTTTCTTTATCCTCTCTGTTGACATGAGCGGATACTGACAGGCCAATACAGCGTCAAGCAGACGATACCGCCACAGACGGCAAGGGAACAGCTGTGTGTTGTTACGGGGGGATGGAGCGAGGCCAGGCCGAGGTGGCCGGTGTGGGCGGGAGATGCACAGAACAGCAGGTGTGCCCGTGTAACGCGGTAGCCCTGCCTCAAGCCATTAAGCCGAATAATATCTCCCGTTATTTTCATCCTCCGTAAGGAGAGGAGATTATTTCGCTATGCCACACTTTCATTTTCTGGAGGATGACGAGAAAACGTACCAGTACACTTTCTCTTGTTGAGGTGATGTATTCATTTGGCACACACACACATACACAGTCGGTCCTAATGAGGAAATACAACCCCCCCCCCCCCGTCATATATCAAAGGATCAGTCTATCAAAAGCTGCACACACTACATGCCTCCTTTCGGTTCTCTCCCTCACACACACACACACACACACACACACACACACACACACGCACACACACACACACACACACACACACACACACACACACACACACACACACAGGGATGCGTTCTCCAAAGATTTGAGCAGAAGCGCGTGCACGCACATGCACGGACGTGCGCGCGCATGCGCGTGCCCTCAAGAACGCGCTGCACTCGACTCTCGGCGTCGTGTTTACCCGCCCGCCGGCGCTACCTGGCATTATCATAACAATAGCCGCTCGTTAGGCCGGTGTCTACTACTGTCTTCAACTACGTCCGTTTGTTTTGTGAGACAATGAGACTAATTGCCTCTAGGGATGGAACGCAACCCATTTCATGGCAATCACATTCACAGGTGTAAACGGTGCTCTGCCTGAATCAGACCATCGTTCACACCAAACCTGAGGGGGAGGGGGCAGGGAGGCAGGGGGCTGTGTCTACCACACTACACAGTGGCTTTTTATTATTGTCTATTTAAAACTGAACCAAACCATAAACAAGGTGGCCTGTTGGGATGTTAGATCCTAAGATTTTATATATCTACACTTTATGTGCTCATTTTATGCCTGTCTTTTTCCTGTTGTGAAGCACTTTGAGCTGCAGTTTCTGTATGAAAGGTGCTATACAAATAAAGTGTATTATTATACATGTGCGCGAGGTAACATTTATCATTAGCGTGCGTGCAATCAGTGTTGATATGAGGAATGCACCTCTGCACACACACACACACACACACACACACACACACACACACACACACACACACACACACACACACACACACACACACACACACACACACACACACACACACACACACAGAGAGAGACACACACACAGGGACACACACACAGAGACACACACACACACAGAGACACACACACAGGGACGCACACACAGAGACACACACAGCGACACAAAGACATTGAACATACACAGACACAAAGACATACCACTAATCTTGGAAATCTTGTGTGTGTGTGTGTGTGTGTATGTGTGTGTGTGTGTGTAGGTGTGTGTGTGTGTGTGTGTGTGCGCGTGTGTGTGTGTGTGTGTGTGTGTGAGGGAGAGAACCGAAAGGAGGCATGTAGTGTCCATCCACGCCGACCATTTCGTCCTCTTCATCATTCGTACTATCGTTTGTGGCCATCTTCTGTAGCTTGTCACTCTGACTGTCTATTCTTCTGATAGCAGGTGTTTAATTAAAGATCCCCGCTTTCTAGTCTTGCACAAGGACCAATCAGCATGGGTATGGGCGGGTTAATTTTCCATTGATGGGGATTTGATTGGCTGTTTTTAAATAAAGTGCGGCTGCAGGATTAATAACGTTAACGTTAGTTTGGCCAGAGAAACAAATATACTAATTAAAATGGTTGGACCTACTTATTTTGTATTGATACTTTGATTGAGTTAATAAATCATATTAACACTAGAAAATGTCACTGAATCCCGCCGGAAGGGGTCAGATGACCCCACAGCTTATATGAGAAATATGAGAAAAATAAACAGTGTAAACTATATAATTACCTCTTAATATAAAAATATGAGGTTTACCACAGGTTTGAGTGACAAAAAATAAATTAAAATAAAATAATAAATACAAATATTATAAATATAAAAAAATTTTGGTGGAAGAGCCACACATTGACGGGCAAAGAGCCACATGCGGCTCGCGAGCCATGGGTTGGCCACCCCTGCGCTAGACGCTCGCAAAGTGCTGTGACTTTCCACATATATATTCCATATATATGTGGAATAACGTTCTAATTACATTATTTTCCTGAAGTCATTTCAGAAACCGTGCCAGATAAAACGGGTACTTTTAGGAAAAGTCATTGAGTGACGGAGCTGGAGCTCAACCGAGTGACGAGGATACATTTATTGAAAATGCCTAGGGGTCATTTGACCCCTTGTCAGCTGTGCTAGTGTTAACCAGGTCTCTTTGGACTGAGTAAGTTATTCACTTCGACTATATTTTCCACCACACCCCACAGTGGGAAGGGAGAAGAAGCCCAGGGAAACCGCCTGTCCTGTCCTCACACACGTGTTCCTGCTTCCACAAACTGATCCCATCAAACACACTTTCTTGGGCAGGGCAGACACCGAGTGACACGTCGAGGACATCACGACACCACGAGGCAATTCGAAGCGAACGAGAGAGATGCGGGGGAATGTAATAACGGCTGTTCTGAGAATATTGAAATCTGAGGGAAGTTCAGGGTTTTGATATTTGATACAGTAGCCAGTCAGAATTAATGAAAATTCTGAATCCTACTGTCAGTCTAGTAATTGTGTTTCTTTCTTTGAGGAAATTTCAGTTGAAAGGTTAGATACCAAAATGAGATATGTTCATACCTCAAAACCCATGAAACCAAAGTGTTGATATTTGATAACGGATGGCGATACGAAACCATTCTTCAATATAATATATACTTGAATTTGTTCTTCAAACAGAGAGCTAATTCATTCCAAAATAAGATTATTAATACAAATTAATAAAACAAATATTATTAATAATAATAATAATAATAATAATAATAATAATAATAATAATAATAATAATAATAATAATAATAATAATAATAATACTCTGACAAAACAATTATGGCATGAAGGTAAAGTACTTAACGCGATATTAACCTTGGTATATTTCTGAGGAGGAAAAATCATCTGTGTTGCTGAAATACTATTAGAGAGACATTATTTCTGCACACATCATATTAGCGCACTGGAATTATTAAAGCCTTTACATGTGGGTGTGTGTGTTTATTGCCAACGAATTAGACTCGCCCAACCCGAAAAGATGGAAATCACCATTAGTATCTCCTCGTAGTTCATCATATTACGCTTTGCAAGGCCCCCTTCGCTGGACTGTTTAATTGCCCCTGACAAAATCAAATAGGCCCGGTCCCCGGGGGGACATATAACACGCACACACCCCCGTCCATAAATCAGCCTCTTGCGGTGACGCCGGCGCAAAGGTGCCTCTGGCGGTTATATATACGGACCCGGCGGAGATGGACCTGTCGAAGAGAGCCGTGACATACGCACGCGACGACGCGCGTCACTCGGAGGTTCTGGGAACATCCATTTCATTATCGTACATCGGGGAGAAAGAACAGTGCATTCTTCACACCGTCTGCCTCGGTCCGCCTGAGAGACGGCTGCTGGGGTAACTATGCTTGTGCTTGTTAGGAGCGCTTTGAGTTATGGACATGAGAGTACTTTTTGTGGAGTGAGGACATTTTGGCAACCGGTCCTCGCTTTGAAAAAAGTCACTTTGAGGTCAAGGGTTAGGTTTAAGGTTAGTCGAGTCAAGTGTTCCTTTATTAATCCCCCTGGGGGAATTCAGATGTCATAGCAGCATGGATGGAGGGAGGGGGGGTACAGGCAGTAATAGGTAATGAAAATAATAGAACATGGAACATAGTATGGTGATAGTCATAATAGTGATAACGTTCAATCAGACAGTAGTAATAGTGATGATAGTATATACATGGTCCATAATTTAATAACACGCTGAGTGCGTGCAATGTTTATTATTAAACCATTAAGCCCGACGGGCCCGGTACGGGGCCGAGATTAATTAATGTTGCGTTTTTTCCCCGAGCCACGCCCGGGGACTGTGATATATGGTACTCGGGTTCGATTAAGAGTACTGTGTCGAAGAGTGTTGTGATCGACTGATGATGTCTGTTGTCGCATTCCTGACCTGACGTTCATAGTAAACCTGATGCTGCGGCTACCAACTATGCTCATGTGTGTTGTCAAGTTATTACTATAACTAAGGAACCCAGTCAAAACTACAACAGGGTGTCAGAAGCTTCTATCCCCAGGCCATCAGGCTGCTCAACGAACAATAAACACTACACAACAACCATCAAATGCACACAGCACACACATCCACACACTCACTTCAAACAAACAAACACACTGCAGCACCCACTCTCCACACTTTAGATCACCTAAACACACTTTATATTTATTGATAAAGGATTTGCACTACAACTCGTACACCTTACTGTAAATTGTACCTAAATTGTACCTCATCCCATTTCTGCTTTGCACTATATACAGTAGTATTGTATATTAGTACACTGCATAGAATATTGTATATTATATGGTAACTCAGTTACGTCTATTCTTCATCGAACATTGTACATATGTCTATACTGAACACTGTGACCTAATTTTTTACTTCTAATTTACATGCTATACTATGTTATTTCATACTTATCTTGTCTAGCACAGTCTCTGGAACGTAACAGTAAGAAGCATTTTGTATAAAAGTATTCTGTACTTCTGTATGACAACTATTAAAGAAACTTGAAACTTGAAACTTGAACTTGAAGTGGCTGAATCTTCACTCTACGCACACCGATCTCACGGATTATAAAACCCAGCGGATGTGCGGAATGAGTGATGAACTTTTGTTGTGCTAGTTGTGGCTAACACTAGCAATAGCGTCCGGACGTGGCTGCACAGAACAGAGGAGATGGAGCAGCTCAAACCACCGTCATCGCTGCTACTCACGGGAAACCTGGCAGAGAATTGACGCAGGTGGGAGCAGCGTTTTCAACTGTATATGACAGCCACTGGAGCAATTGCAAAGGATGAACAAATTACAGTTGCCATACTGTTACACACAATTGGTGAAGATGCTTTGGATGTATTCAATATGTTCACATTTGTTGATGGTGACAATGAGAAAGTGGATGCAATCCTCAAGGCCTTTGAAACATATTGCAGCCCACAGAAGAATGTTGTTTTTGAACGGTACCAGTTCTGGTCCCATGCTATGGCTGATGGGATAACAGTGGACAAGTTTGTCACGGAACTGCGCCAGAAGAGCATAAACTGTGAGTTTAAAATAAGTGAGACCGAAATTATAAGAGATAAATTGGTGTTCAGCCTGAATAATGCTGCTCTTAAAGAAACGCTACTGAGGGAGAAGAGTTTTACCCTTGAGAAAGCAGTAGGCGTGTGCAGAGCATCAGAAGCTGCAAGAAGCCAGATGCAAGCTATGCAAACAACACCTGCTGTGAGTGAATCATATGTGCAAGCCATAAGTAGCGCTCCAGCTCAACCAGAGAGGGGAAGATTCTACAAAGACAGGAGGACAGAAAAGAAAAACAGAGAGTGGATTGCACAATGCAACAAGTGTGGGAGAACACATGAACCGCGCCAGTGTCCTGCTTATGGTGCTGTATGCCACAAATGTAACCATTTTGCGAAGATGTGTTCCACACCAGCTGACAGGACTGGAACCCAAACATACAGAACAGTAATAAGACGTGGTGTCCACGACCTTGAGACTGAGGTAGATGTGTGAGGGCTGGGTAGGACTGCATGCTGCCCAACGAGGGGGCGCGCCGAACATTCTTCCTCGCACACCTGTGAGTGGTTGGTAATCGGCTCCTCGGGAGAGTATTTGTACTGCCGACTGCCTTCCACTTGTTGCCAGGTGGTCTCTGTATGTTACCATCAACCGCCGCGCTCCTGGTGAGACATCGTCTTCGCTCTTTTTTTATATAAATGGAAATGTATGGTTGAAACATGCAAACGTTCAAATGCACACACACACTAATAAGCATTGGAGGCTTTTAACCAGGGCCGGACTGGGGAAATCATTCAGGCCAGGAAATATAGTGCAAAATATAGCCCCAGTCAGGCCAGTTTTTAAGCAGGGGGTCTGGGGGTCCCCCACCAGGAAATCTTTTGTTACAAAGACTTAATTTCCTGCATTCTGGTGCAGGAATTTTTTTTATTTGTACCTTTTAAATGCCAGTGTTTGTGATGGCATCACAAATTATTGTTAAAAAACAGGCTAGCATATGTATGATTAGCAACAACACTGATTTTGATGGATTTTTCAGTTTTTTTGTAATGTCAGATTGAAAAAAATACAATATTCTATTCAACTTCAGCCCTGATCATAACACCACATATTCATTTTATAATTCTAACCCTTTAAATGCCAGTGTGTGTGATGGCATATATTTGCAATATATCAAATGCAAAGTAGATTTTTCTGGGGGGGATTATTACAGGCTAGCATGTGTCAATGATTAGCAACAACAGTTTTTTGTAAGGGTCCCGCCTCCACCAATCACATGCGGCTCCCTTTGTGTGTGTGTGAGAGCAAGAGAGAGAGAGAGAGATAGTTCTCCAACTTGTGTGAGTTGCAGTGATCTCCTGGTTGTTCCCCACCTAGGTTATTTAACTATTGCGCTGCTGCAACTAGAAACACTGGCCTGGCCTGCTTCTAAGTTTAGTGGCCTGACTGCATAAAAAAAAAAAAAAAAAAAATTGGATTTTTTTTTATTTATCATCTGGTGACCCCCCCGCGGCGGCTCTGGATTAGCCCCTCCTGGCAGTATCCAAAACCATGTCAGAATGTGTTTTTCTGTAGCCTTCACATGCAGGCTTGAAGATATTCCTGTGAATATCTCCTTCTTGATTAATTCCTGACATTGAACAGCTGCGCTTGCACATGACGGCAAGTGGCCACGATTCAATTATGCAATCCCTGTTGTGAATCTTGCACTATAGTCAGTCTCCATCTTTCCTTTTCTCTCTTGCTTTCTCTATGCTTCACCACATTGTTGTAGCCTATCAAAAGAAAAGTAACTATTATGCAAGCCTACTTTCTGACCCTGTACTTAACACTAGCACAGCCGACAAATGACCCCTAACTTTGCGAGCATCTAGCGCAGGGGTGGCCAACCCGTGGCTCGTGAGCCGAATGTGGCTCTTTGCCCGTCAATGTGTGGCTCTTCCATCCAAAAAACCAAACATACCTATTATAAAATACATTAACGGGCGGAGGGAAGGAGAGGTACAAAGACGGGGGAGACAGCCTACTGTACGGGAGTCAGGGGGGGGGGGGGGGGGAGGATACAAGCAGCTGACCCTGGATTGGCCGACAATAACAGTACAATAAAAAACAACCGGCTACAGTTAGCCCAAACAATCTGCATGGAGTGCTATAGCAATAGGAGTCTGTTGGCAAAAAAAGCAATAAAATAAACACCCGGGCCACTCTTCTCAGTAGTAGAATACATTCAGTCCATCTGTCAAGGGGAAGCTGAATTAGTGGCATGTTTGCTTTTAACCTCGGTACCGGGCCAAGATTGATTTCAGGTCACAAATAGATCAATACAGTCCGTATTATGTGATGCTGCGTTTTTTTTCAAATGTAGCCATGAGTAAAGACACTAACCCTATCAAAACAGCAGTCAACATGTATATTTTCAGCACTATGTTTGTTTACCAGTGATTTTAAGTATTATTAGCTAAATATGAGCTTGTAAACATCTCCGTGGATTGCACCGGAAAACGGACGATTTAGACGTGAGTCAGTGTAGTCCTAAGAAAGAGGAGACCAAGGGCTTTTGATGGACGTCGACATAAAACTACACTACCCAGCTCACACTAGCCGCTGACAGCCATTTTTCTCTTAGAAATATTGATGTGAAAATCGTGTTTATATCTCACGGGTCGAACAACCCTCAACGTTAACCCTCACTTTGAGGAAACCGGCTACCAGTACTACACGACAGGCCCTGACTTGGAATCCCCAGGGGAAGCGGAAGAGAGGGCGGCCTAAGAACACCTGGAGGCGGGACACTGAGGCGGAGCTCAAGAGACGAGGAACTAGCTGGGGGGAGGCAGAAAGGACAGCCCAAAGCCGTGTTGGATGGAGAAAAGTCGCAGATGGCCTATGCTCCATTGGGAGCGATGGGCCTAAGTAAGTAAAGTAAGTAAGCTGAAGACGAAGAAAGATGCCATTATAATCCACCAAAATGAACAGATGGTTTTTGCACTTGCTCCGCATGGTGGGTTCATCTGCAGCTGAATGGACAGTGGCCGTTACTGCAGCACCCGACACGTTTATCAACTGTAATGTGAGGCTGGCAACAACAACAAAAAAGAGACAAAGAAATCGATACTCTACATCAGGAGTATGTTAAAAATAATAAGAAATAATTGTTCCTCACTGGTAGAACAATAGCAGTCAGTCTGACGGTTTGACAGTAGAGGGTAGAACAAAGCCCTTGGTTTGACTACACTATCTGGTAACACTTTAGGATAATAAGGGCATTAACTAATGTAGTCGTTAATATGAATGAAGTATGTACAAATACATTAACGTTAAGTGACATTAAGTGTTTTCAATTGGAATTACAAACCATTAGTTCATGTATTTGTCAATGTTTATTGACAGTACAATCCATAATGTCTGCACCAGGCCGTGTTTAGCTGAAGATTACAACAACATGAGCTGCTACAGACAACAACGTTTCATCTTCGTCCTCGTGGATCATCATCCGGAGTCGATTCAAAAGCTGGCATGATATTTTCTAGCTAAGAAAATAGCTAGACCACGTGTATACATATTTCTGACCAAGACAATATGATAATGATAAATGTGCCATTACATAGTTAATGGTTAACCAATACATTAGCCAAATGTTTGTACGTTCAATAAGGGTACTGAATGGTCAATGTTAATGGTTTGTACATCATTCATTAATGTTAACAACTATATACATTAGTTGATTCATGCAACATTATGGTCAAGTGTTAACCACTAGACAACTTTTATTACAACAATAAAACAACAATAATAATAGCTAACACTAATAGCTAATAGCTGTTTTGACAATCTGAAGCTGAGTCAATGCGACACCGTTCACATAGAAATGAGTAGGCAACATTTTTAGCACCTTGCCACTTCAGCTGATTAACTCTCAGACTTCCACTTAGTAGGCTGGACACCCTTGCTTTTGAGATTCAGGAGGCTCGGTTTATTACGAGTGATTGTTTTATTTCAGTGCTTAATGTCACCTCCGTGCTGCTCTTTCTCTCTTTCTCTCTTCTCACTTCCTGTAGGCCTACTCACACCTCAGTCTGTGGTCTGCAGAGCTGCAGATGGACCCTTCTCGACTCATACTAATTTACCTATCTAATTGACCTTAAATACTCATTACGTAGGCCTACATAACTGTTAATTTCTGTGGATATCTGACATATATGGCAGTATGTTAATAGGAATAAATGTATTAATTTAATTTTTTATTATTCTCATTTATCTCGTCTACATTTTCTCTTCTATTGATTGCCTCATGGTGCAGTTGGCAATTTCTTTAGGGGGGGGAATAAAATAATTTCTTATATCTTAGAAAATTCTTGTGTGTGAATGGCGATTTTCATAATACAGTCGCTATAGAGGGTTTACATGACATCCTTTAAATCTTAAAAATTCATCCCCCTCACTACTTTTAAGGACTTTATCGCAGAGTTGTTTACACACACACCTGCAACTGTCAGCCAGCTGCGCTTTCCTTATTGATTCCCGTCTACCTGTATAACCTCATTCCAGCGGGATACATCGGATACGACGTTCTCCTCTGCACTAAAGCCCCTCCCGGCCGCCCCCCACCACGTCCTAATTGAAGCCTCCCGGAGGATAACGGGCTTGATTGCCCCCGACATGTCAAAAGGCATCAGTCAGTTAAATGGACCTGGGAGATGGAGACGTGTTATTACCGCTGCTGCTCGGCGTCGGTGACCTTGTAGTGAGACCTTCTCTCCTCCTCTCTGACTCCTCTCTGAGCCCCAAGTAACCTGCTCCTGTTGGGTTCACTAGATGCTCACTTGTGTGTGTGTGTGTGTGTGTGTGTGTGTGTGTGTGTGTGTGTGTGTGTGTGTGTGTGTGTGTGTGTGTGTGTGTGTGTGTGTGTGTGTGTGTGTGTGTGTGTGTGTGTGTGTGTGTGTGTGTGTGTGTGTGTGTGTGTGTGTGTGTGTGTGTGTGTGTGTGTCTGTTTTGCATGTGTGAATCACATTTGTCTGCCCATGTCCTATTATTTATAACATTACATACATTATGCCATGTGGTGGTGGACGGTTTTGGTCCACAGTGCATCACATTAGCATAAGTGCATATTATTTTTAGCATGTGTTGCACTAATGGGAATAGAGCCCCTAACCCTGAGTGTGCTAATGCCATGAACCAAGCATTGTGATACATGGAACCACATACCCTACTCTCTAGGCGTGTGTGTGTACTGTGTGAACATGTATTTTTGCACTTGTGTGTCTACGTGTGTACAGTACTGTATGTGTCTTTTAGGCCTGTCCCCGACTACGGATTTGTATAGTCAACTTTGATTGGCCAACAAAGTAGTCGACTATAAAAAAAAAAAAAAAAAGGGATTATAAAAAAAAGATATATATATAATATATATTTTTTGTATCATTCCATTTGGGCTGTGGGGGGTGATTAATGTCTGAAGGAGTCGACTGTAGGCTTGTTGTCCTCTGCGAAAAAACATGCAATTGGTCCACTGATGGATACATCTTGATATTTGTCTACTCTAGTGTGTTCATTAGATGGTGAAATCCTCTTTCAGTGCCTCTGTGCCCGTTTTCTTAGGCAGTTAGCCTTTGGTATGCGTGCCATTAGCGTTAGCCACGCTTCTAAGCCTCTTTGCTTTTGGAAAGAATGATACAAAAAAAGATAAAAATTATATATTATAATATATATATATATATATTTTTTTGCATTCCACAAGAGGTTGGCAGTCGACTACGGCTCCTTTCGATCGATTAGTTGACTATTCGACTAATCGGTGTCAGCCCTAGTGTCTTTACAGTATGTACTATACAGTACGTGTGCGTGTGCGTGTGTGTATCATTTATGTGTGTGTGTCTTTATGTGTGTGTGTGTGTGTGTGTGTATGTGTGTGTATCCCTGTGCGTCCAAGGCTCTGGGGTTAACAGTGACAACAAGAGATCGATGTTGGTGTGTGACATGTGAGTTGACCCTGAAGGAAACATGCCATTATAACGGCTCCTCACGGGTGACCATTCCTCACAGGACGTGACATCAAAGAGGGCCCAGAATTCATGTACAGTAATATACGAGACAACAGGTCACTGACACCTTGACATGTTCCCGAATGTGAGAAGCAATGCTTTACTGTCATGGCGTTGTGTGCTTAAACTTCAAGATGAAATTCTGGATCATGCACAGCGGCAATGTACCTACAGAAATACATACAAAGTCTACATACTACATAAAGTGTACATACATACAGAATCTACATACTGAATTCTGTTCCCAATGTTTTTACTGGGTATTCCACATGACATGGCATTGTAATAATAATAATAATAATATAATAATAATAATAATAATAATAATACAACTTTATTTGTATAGCACCTTTCATACAGAAACTGCTTCACAACAGAACGAATACTCATAAAGACTCACTAAAATGAGCTCATAAAGTGCAGACATATAAAATCACAGTTTTTCACATTAGGATCTAACATCCCAACATCCTTGTTTATGGTTTGATTCAGTTTTAAAAACAGACAATAATAAAAAGAGTAAGATAGAATAGAAAATGTGCAAAGTGCAATAGTGCAGTGCAATAAGTAGTAGAATAGAATAGACATGAAATGAAATGAGCACATAAAATGCAGACATATAAAATCACAGTTGTTTTACAGTGCAATACAATTGTTCTGGATTACTGTTTAACAGATTAAAGTCGTCTTTACCTTCTCTGTTAAAGCCTGACAGTCTTCCCTCCTGTTTGATACCCATGTTGACCCTTTGAACCTCCCACTCAGGGCAAACCTCCCTCTCAGGGCGCAGTTCCCTCTCTCAGGGTGCAGTACACAGTTTTAAAGCCTGACAGCAGTGTTAATTTTGTCAACGAAATTGATGACGAAAGATCTTCGTCAACAAAGCGTGACGTCACGTTATTGAAGACCATGTGACGCTAACGTCACTAAATTATTAATTAAATATCGTTGACCACAACTGAGTACTAACACTGAGATTGACCCTGCTATAAGTTATGAATCCCTTTAGCGCTTGAAGTGCACTAAAACGTCGTAATGACTTTACATTTTTCATATAATGTTGGGTACATGCTCAGTAGAGTTAGAACGCTCCCAGTCTTAGGGGCTGTGATATTTTGTTACCACACTTTATGCACATAGAAGTGCGGTGGCAGGTTCGCTAAGCTAATGTTATTAGCCGAATGCTCTGATGGGGGCCGCCATTTTTTTAAATTTATTTATTTTTTCTCCATTTTCCTCAGATTTTCTCCCATCCCAATGTTAGTCGTATGCCAATTCCCAATCCCCTTCCTGGTCGCTGCGCACTTACCCCCCACAGTCAGATCATCTGGGAGAGTGGAGGCTATCACGTGCTTCCTCCGACACACGTCCAGCCAATCAACCGCTTCTTTTCACCTGGCAGCGCGGATCCTCCCTGAGAGGGCGTAGCGTGTGGAAGGATCACACTATCCCACTCAGGTCCTATCCGCGCTTAGCAGGCGCCCCGACCGAACTGTAGGAGTCGCTGTTTACAACAACCCGGACCCACCCCGCCAGCTTCTCCCACCCTCTAATACAGCCAATTGTATTAGTGTGAACGGCCAGCCAAGCTGGTGACAACCCCGGAGCTGTGAGCTGGATTCGAACAGGCGAATCCAGCTCACAGCTCCGGGGTTGGTGACGAACGCAATCTCCGCTACGCCACCTAACCGCCCTGGGGGCCGCCATTTTAAGTTTAAAGTGACGTCAGCGATCTACGGTACGACTCGAGGGACAAAAGGGAATGTGTGTGACGTGTGTGAGGTAGAGCGGTCGCCTGGTAATCAGAAAGGTTTCCGGTTTGATTCCGGCGGCTCCTCCCAGGCAGCATGTTAAAGTGTCCTTGAGCAAGACACTTAACCCCTAACTGCTCACAATGAGCAGGTTGGCACCTTGCATGGTGGCATGGCCAGAGTTTTGTCTTGGTGACAGTGTGTTTTGTGGTAGACCGGTAACAAACATCCACAGTACGACAGACTGTATTTTATAACAGAATCTCACGTACACACATGGACCACACGAAGACCATTAGACGGTAGACTGACATTGGTACTAACTTGGTTTGGGAAACCACTACCGTAGCTATTTTTCTGAATTCAACTTGTGAAATGTGTAAACTAGGGATGCTCGATATTGGCTTTTTTACCGATACCGATATTCCGATATTGTCCAACTCTTAATTTCCGATACCGATATCAACCGATATCAACCGATACCGATATATGCAGGGTTTCCCACCCCAAAAAATTGAATAATTTCAGGTAACTAATAATTTCACTGGATATATATATAACAAATATTGTTATTGTTTTTAGTTTTTTTTAAACCGATACCGATATTTTCCGATATCACATTTTACTGCCGATATCGGCCGATAATATCGGACATCCCTAGTGTAAACATATAAAAAAGCCATACCTTTACTAGAAGAATGACAGAGGTTCAACAAGTCAGCAGGTATAGCGATGTAAACATGCAATTCTACAACGCTACATCTGTGGCCTGATAGCTGTCAGTCACTTTATCTCCCCCGGCCGGTTCTTGACCTCTGGCCCCAGTGCCTTGACCTTTGCGGCCTACGCTCCTCTCCTTCTTTATGCTATCTGTCGTCTGCATGGAGGGGGCCTGAGGCAAACACACAGCCTTGTGATACGATCACTCCCTCTGCCTGGGAGCGAGGAGATGGCTCCCCTCCCCATCAACAGCTGCTTAGGGGGACTCTTATCGTTGTGTGTGTGTGTGTGTGTGTGTGTGTGTGTGTGTGTGTGTGTGTGTGTGTGTGTGTGTGTGTGTGTGTGTGTGTGTGTGTGATAAGCTGCTGGGGACCCTCTGCTATCAGCCACCGGCAAAGTGGGATTGGGCCAGAGATGGCAGGAGGGCCATACCTAACCGGCATCCTAAGCAGGCAGGAGTTATCACACACACGCACGCACGCACACACGCACGCACGCACGCACGCACGCACGCACGAACACACGCACGCACACACACACACAGTCACACGTACACCTGTCATGTTAAAGACGGTTCGATGACGCACTTGTTTGTGGTTTAAATGTGACAACACGGACACTCTAGCACTCGACTGGATAATAATCATCAATCAAAAACCACATGCATGGATTTTTATCATTTTTACAAACATTTAAGCAACAGGCTGTTGTGTGGTATATCATAGTATAAGATACTAGATCTCTAGTTTTCACTATCTGTCCTTATCTGGAAAAAAGTGGGCCATTATGGAACACATGTATAGCCTACAAATCTTACAGTACTGTATCTTTGACATGGTCTACTTGCAAGTAAAATATATGGCAGTAAATCCACACATATTCTTCCAAGGAATCTGCCATATGCCTGGGCAACCGGTTATACATAATACTAGTTTAAACAGGGATACATGAAAGGAGTAAGGTAATGATATCTGAAGGCAGAACCATGCTTCTTATGAAACTTTCTGAAGGCAGAACTATGTAATCCTTTCCCTTATCCGTATGGGGTTATTCTGTTGGTGCTTGGAATCAAACCAGCAAGAAGACTCCCTCACCAAGCTGCCAGCCTACCATCCGCGGGGCAGTGTCTGGATCCCATCCGGGGCTGGCCCAGGTACATTTGGTGACCTAGGTGGGATTTCAGACACATTTAGTTAAGATTTGGAGCAAAATATCACCTATTCCTGGTAAGCTAGAATCTATATAATTTTGGGTGATACTATCTTCACTCAACTTTAGACCTGAGCTCTCTACAGCCAGTAATATTAGTGGTATTTCAGGTAGACATTAACCTCTTAAGCCCGATCAGCCCGGTACCGGTACGAGGTGTAAATAGATCAATACATTCCGTATTAAGTAATGTTGTGTTTCTTTTTCAAATGTAGCCAAGAGTAAAGACCCTAACCCTATCAAAACAGCAGTCAAAGTGTATATTTTCAGCACTACATTTGTTTACCAAGGATTTTTAAGTGTTATTAGCTAAATATGAGCTTGTAAAAATCTCTGCGCATTGCATTGGAAAACGGATGATTTAGACGCAAGAAGAAGAAGCATTCATGAAATCGTTGTAGTCCTAAGAAAGAGGAGAAGCAGGGCTTTGATGGACGTAGTAATTTCATAAAACTACACTACCCAGCTCACACCAGCTGCCGGTAAAAGTCCTACCATTTTTCACCAAATTTTTCTGATGTGATTTTCATGTTTATATCTCACAAACCTCAACGTTATTGCCATAAAATACAACATATATTGTTTTGCAACGTCTAGATTGCGTCGCAATCCGGTGAAAATTGGCGGAGCTATGGACATTATACAAAAGTAACTGTACTTACAGTAGATTTCATTCACAGTCTTTGCTGCCCTGTAACAGGCGCCTGGTGGTACTAAATCGGGATTTATCTCTGCCATTGGAAAGGCGAGATTTGGCCCGATCCATCGATGTATGACTTGGCCATAATAAGTTCATTTATAGGCCCTGGTATACAATATTCTATATTAATTTCAAATCGCATGTGTCCGGATGGCACAATTCTGTACTGTATCTACAAAACCCCCTGTAAATCATCTGCCCTTTATAAATTTGCTTAGATTTCTAGTACACTTGAGCTCAAGACGGTGCTGAATGAGCTCAGTGGCTGAATTTCTGAATTTACTCAAGCACATAGTAACAGACACAATATTGCTGACACTGGGAATACATTCCCTGGGTAATACATTTACTTGGGTATGTACTTTTAGGTGCATTTTTAGCACACATTACTGAGCACACATTTCTAGTTTTATTTGTTATCTAAATTGCTCCAGTATGGGGGAATTCTATTTCAGCTGTATTTTGTGGGAGAAAATTGTGATTTTGTCGCATTGTGCCTTTAAAGCCATGACGGAGGAAGAAGACACAGGCTCATTAGAGAGCACCTGGGATGGAACCGCAGCATGTGGTCATGTGTTTGAAGATCCAGCAGCAGGAATGTTTCCCTCACTGCACATCACTATCAGTGCCAGACATCAGTGTGTGGACAGCAGTACAAGGATACCGTTGGTGCCATCGATGACCTTCACACACACACACACAACGTATCACCTGCCAATGTTCAGCGAGGCCACACAGGAAATCACGACAGCTGCCTGCAAGCCACCCACAGGATCTGTGTCTACATCCCATCGCTCTGAAGGACGTCGGCTGTGGTGATATGGAAGTTGTTGTCGCATTTGGGCCAAAACTGCAAAGTCATAATTTTCACCAAAAAGGTTGTTTATAGACGTATGCTTTTATATCCAAAGTGACTTACACGTTCTGAACAACAGGTCCGCAGGAAGGATCCAACTCTGGCAGCTAACTAACATTGTTCATCAAACAGTGTTGAACTTGGGTGCTACAGTCTTAAGTGCATAGTACATTTACATTTAGTCATTTAGCTGCTGACACTTTTATCCAAAGTGACTTACAAGTTCTGAACAACAGGTCAGCAGGAAGGGTACAACTCTTTAAACTGAGTAACACTGTTCGTCAAACAGTGTTGAAACTTGGGTGCTGCAGTGTTGAGTGCATAATTAGTAAAGACATAAATAGTAGGTAGGTAGTAATATAGGCAAGGGAGATTATTAGTAGGAAAGTGCATGATAGTAAAAGACAGTACGAATGTTACACAGTTACACAGTTGGCGTAATGACCCTTCCTTCCTTCATAGTGTCCTTGAGATGATGTCAAAGAGAGCAGTCACTACAACACACCCCCCTGATGTGTGAACAGAACTGTTGATGTAAACCAACAGAAATCATCAGTCAATAAAACAACTGTTCCTGTCCGGCTCCCAGGTGTCTGGGCTCAGGCTCGTCTAAGCGGGTGTATCCTTCACTGTACTGAGTCGGTCCAGCCCTACGGCGTCGTGATGCCGACAGCAGGAGCCGGCCTGGGTTCTGTCCCTGTGCGTGTGTTGGGGGCCGGAATTGTCTGACAGACTCCGTCCTGACAGTCTGATTGATGGTGGTGGTAGTCAAGACATAATTAGCATAGTAGGTAGTAATATATGCAAGGAAGGATCGCCCGTATCTCTTACATTAACCCTAATCTTTTTTTTGTATTGATCTTTTTCCCCCTCCTTTTTTCCTCAGATTTTTCTCCCATCCCAATGTTAGTCGTTATGCCAATTCCCAATCCCCTTCCTGGTCGCTGCGCACTTACCCCCCACAGTCGGTCTGGGAGAGTGGAGGCTATCACGTGCTTCCTCCGACACACGTCCAGCCAATCAACCGCTTCTTTTTTTTTACCTGGCAGCGCGGACTCTCACTGAGAGGGTGTAACGTGTGGAAGGATCACACTACCCCCCCTTAGATCCTATCTGTGCTGAGCAGGCGCCCCGACCGAACTGTAGGAGTCGCTGTTTACAACGACCTGGACCCACCCCTCCAGCTTTCCCACCCTCTAATACTGCAAATTGTATTAGTGTGAACGGCCAGCCAAGCTGGTGACACGCCGGGAGCTGGATTCGAACAGGCGAATCCAGCGTCTCCGGCGTTGGTGACGAACGCAATCTCCGCTACGCCACCTGACCGCCCCCCATTAACCCTAATCTTAACCATTCCTGTTACCTACAAATGAGATATAAATAAATAGAAAAGAAAACCTTCCAGGCGTTGGGATCAGGACTGGCCCTACAGGTGTTGTTCGTCCCTAGGGTGACATGCACTAGGGGGGAGCCAGCTGCCAGGCCTACAAAGAGGGGAAATAAAGAAATAAAAACCTGCTGACATGACTTTCTTTCTAAATGCTAACTTAACCTCTTAAGCCATATTTTCTGAAATTTTGCCTAAAAGTAGGTACATACCCAAGTCAATGGAAGATTGCTCCACTTCTACAAGGTCCATTTGCATGTTCTTGGTATCCAGGGACATCTATGGACCTCAGTTAAATTGTAATGAACCAAAGGAGAATATAAATGATTATTATTAGTAGTTATTTTTCCAATCTTTGACAGTGAATAACACCATGCTAACATTGACCAAAAGTCAAGCACCTTCTTGAGATCAAGTGTACTAAAAGTCTAAGCAAATGAACAAAGGGCAGATGATTTAGAGTTTTTTTTTGTAGATACAGTACTGAATTTTGCCATCCGGACACATGCAATTTGAAATATTAATATAGAATCTAGAATCTAGAATCTAGAATATAACACATAATATAACACATAATAGAATATCAGGCCTATAAATTACCTTATTATGGCCATGTCATACATCTATGGATCGGGCCATTTCTCCTCTTTCCAATGGCAGAGGTAAATCTGGATTTAGTACCACCAGGCACCCGTTACAGGGCAGCAAAGACTGTGAATGAAATCTACTGTAAGTACAGTTAATTTTGTATAATGTCCAACCACATCACCCCATCCTCCACGATCTCCACTGGTTCCCCATCATGTACAGGATTCAGTAAAAAATTCTACTCATCACCTTCAAAGCCCTCAACAACCTGGCCCCCTCCTACCTCTCTGACCTCCTTCCCCACCACATGCCTGCCCTACCCGCTGCCTCAGGTCCACAGATGCTAACCTCCTCCAACCCATCAGAACTAAGCTCCGGACCTGGGGCGACAGGGCCTTCGCTGCAGCTGCTCCCACCCTCTGTAACACCCTTCACAACCATATCCGTCATGCAGACTCTTTTTCATCATTCACAAAATATAAAAAAATATATATATTTGTGACGTGAAATAAGTACCGGGCCGATCGGGCTTAAGAGGTTAAGCATGGTTAACCTAGACCAATAACAGTAGTAGTCTATACTGAGTTCTTTGGCACCTCCCATAAGTCTCAGTTTACGAGATATACGAAAGGGGTGGAGCCTATGTCAATGAACAATGATGGGAATTACTTATTAATAAATGTTTTTAATGCATAAGTATATCAAAGATAATAGGTTTACTATGGAATGTCCATGTTGTGTAGCCTCTGAGCAGCAAACCTGTGTATAGCATCTCCCTCTTGTGTTCAAAAACGGTGTAACTTCATGCTAAATGTCTTATTTCAATGATGGAAAGTGATGAAAATGAATTCAAATAAAATACTTGTCGTTGACCAATGTGAAAAATATTCCAGCGTTCACGTCCATGGCCTGCTGTCAGCCTATGTGGCAAGTTTCACCCGCCGTGGCCTTGTAGTTGGCGAGATTAGCTCCAGATAGACAGACACAGACACACACGCAACCTAACACACAATCCCCCCCAGGCTTTAATCTGGTTGGAGATAATAAGCGACTGCAACAATAGTTTGGATTTCACAATTCAGCTGTGTTTTAAAGAAGGGAAAAACAAAGGAACAAAGGAAAGCAAAGGAAAGGGGTACAAATCGAAAGAAATCAAGAGAGATCAAAAGAGATCTCCCTGTCTGAGAACTTGAAAGAGAATGACTAGGGGAAAATGACTAGAATAGTAAGGTAATTGAGGGAGTAAGCGCTCTCAGATGTGACTCTGAAATACGCTGAAAGTCCAGCCAATTAACTGTTGGATTCCCTACATTGTCATTATCTGTGTTTTTTTTTTTTTTTTTTACAGACAAACCCCACATAGAACAGAACAAAAGAACCTTCTTTTCCAAAGGCCTCCATCATGAGAAATATGCCGCTTGACAATAATAGCCAGTGGCAGTATCAAGAGTGGCAATTTGCAAAGGAAGAGAACTGAAAATGCAATCTGTCTACCACAACAATGGGCATATGGTTTATTACAGTCTATTAAGTGAAGGCTAAAATGGCTCAAATCAATCCATGAATCGCTACTGCTATTCCCTCTCCTCCCCTTCAAGCGGCAATCGAGTAATACAGCGATGGGAGCCCGTCGGTTCGGCATCTCCTCCTCCATCTCCCTCAGTCAGTAGTGAAAGCAGAGGAACTACAGGAAATTGCTCAAGTAAAATATTTTTTGAAAAAGTTAGATAAATATATAGCTATATTTTCTCGCAGCTGTGAGAAATAGTTAATACTTAAGGACCAGTCAAACACAAAACGCTATAAGACCACCATCATTGGATCAATGTAAATTGCCATCGACTTCATTTGCCGTTGGCCAACCCCCGCGGTGCAGCCAGTCCTCATCATGGCTATACTAATGTGCCGTGACTCTCCTCGGCACCGTCAGCCATCAGCACCTGCAGCTTCCTCCTCCAGATGTCAGTCCCACATCTCCTGCTCTTAAATTATAGCATTTTCTTCCTTTCAACACGTTGCTCCATTTTCAATATTATATGTAACATGCATGTTTTCCAATTAAATATATAGGAGGAGGTCTTGAATCCGTCCAGTAATGCAGTATGAGCTTCTTCTTGACAAGTGATGATAAAAGTATTGAAACAGAAATTTTTAAATGAAGCCATCTCCATCCTCCAGGACAACAACCACCCGGGACACCAGCTGTCTCCCCCCTGCGATCAGGTCGCCGGTACTGCAGCATACGAACAAACACAAACCAAGTTCAAGTTCAAGTTCAAGTTTCTTTATTAGTTGTCATACAGAAGTACAGAATACTTTTATATAAAATGCTTCTTTCTGTTTCACTCCAGAAACTGTGCTAGGCAAAAATAGATAAGTATAAAAAGTATAGTAAGTATAAAATAGAAGTCAAGTACGTAGACAAAAAGTGTTCAATATATACATATATACAATGTACAATGCAGAGTAGACAAGTAACTGAGTTACAATACTAATATACAATATACTATACAGTACAATGCAGAAATGGGATGAGGTACAATTTAGGTACAATTTACAGTAAGGTATAATGAGGTATGGGTTGTAGTGCAAATTCTTTGCCAATAAATATAAAGTGTGTTTAGGTGTTCTAAAGTGGGTAAAGTGGGTGCAGCAGTGAGTTGTTTGTTTAAAGTGAGTGTGCGCGTGTGGATGTGTGTGCTGTGAGTGCATTTGATGGTTGTTACGATTGTTCATTGAGCATCCTGATGGCCTGGGGATAGAAGCTTCTTCTGAGTATTTCTGTGCTCGCCATGAGACTCCGGTATCGCTTGCCTGACCGCAGCAGTTCAAAGAGGCAGTTGTTTGGGTGGCTGGAGTCTTTGATTATTCTCTTCGCCTTGCCCATGCACTGCTTGTTGTAAATGCCTTGGAGAGTGGGAAGCCCCCCTCCAATTGTGCGTTCGGCTGAACGGGCCACTCTCTGTAGTCTGCTACGGTCTTGTGCAGTGCTATTCCCAAACCAGGAGGTGATATTGCCAGTCAGGATGCTCTCTATTGTACATGAGTAGAAGTTCTTGAGGATCTTCTGACTCACGTTGAACTTCCTTAAGCGCCTAAGGAAGTAGAGGCGTTGTCGTGCCTTCTTGATAACACTGTCAATGTGTGTGGTCCATGTCAAGTCCTCGGATATGTGGACTCCGAGGTACATAAAACTGTTCACTCTCTCAACCGGTGCCCCATCGATGCTGAGGGGGTGTAGTCCCTGACCCCCGACCTCCTAAAGTCCACAATCATCTCCTTTGTTTTGCTGACGTTCAGGGAGAGGCAGTTCTCTTGACACCATCCCGCTAGAACCTTTTTTTTTGTATCTACTTTTTCTCCCATTTTCAATTTTTCTCCCATCCCAATTTCGTATCGTCCAATTCTCCCCTCCCCTGTCTCGAACGCTGTTAGGCCATGCCTCCCACAAGCCGACTGCAATGTGGACGAAGCCTTACATCACGTGTCCCCTCCGGTACTCGAGGAGGCAGCCGTCGCATCTTTTCACCTGCACAGAGCGATCTCTCAGCGTCGGGGGTCTGCGTTTGGAGGGCACGCCGCCCCGTCGCTTTCTGATTCTGCTGCGCAGGCGCACCAACCGACCTGTAGGAGTCGCTGTCCACAACGTTCGATCCCCACCCATCAGCTTCCCACCCCCTAATACTGCCAATTGTATTAGTATGAACGACCAGCCAAGCTGATAGCAATGCGGAGAGCTGGGCTCGAACCCAGCGTCTCCTGCATTGGTGGTGAGCGCCTTGCCCACTGCACCACCTAGACGCCCCCATCCCGCTAGATTATTATTATTTTAGCTTGTTGAATGTGTACTTATTTTATAAATGTTTTTGTATTTACTTAAATAAATACCTGCTTTTTATTCTGTAAATTGTTGCTTTTTTATTCCTTTATGCTGTGGAGCAAACAGAGAGTACGAATTCCATTGTATACTTGTTGCATATGGCAAATTTTCTCCATTGATATCCTCTACAAATGTCCTCCGCTAGTGTCCCTGTTCCGGCTTGACAAACAAACACAAAGACCTGGCAACACATAATTGATGGTGATGGCTCATTTCCACCTGAGCCAGAACCACTGCTTAGAGCGCCGGGGGTGAAGCGACACGACAAGACTCTTCAATAAGTCACCTTTCTGATTTGCCCCAGTCAAGCGCCAAGGCCCGCTGTTTTTTCCTGTACGGTGCACTCGTACACTGGCAGTACACAAATAACAAGCTGTTATAGTCCCCAGCCTCTCCGTGTCTCTCTCCGTGTCTCTCTCTCTCTCTCTCTCTCTCTCTCTCTCTCTCTCTCTCTCTCTCTCTCTCTCTCTCTCTCTCTCTCTCTCTCTCTCTCTCTTCCTCACTACCACAGCAATTTGGCAGGTGGCACAGTGGGTACCATCAGAAAGAGCGAGGGGGAGGGATCCATGAAGGCAAATAATAACCACTAATAGAAATGGAATGGTGTGATAAGTATAACCTCTTGTATGACCTCCCACGTGGTGGCAGGAACCGAGTGTGTTCCTCCGCACTCCTATTCAGGCTCTGGTGTTGCTGCTGTTTGGAACATTTACATTTTGTCATTTAGCTGACGCTTTTATCCAAAGCGACTTACAAGTTTTGTGCGACAAGTCAGCAGGAAGGGTACAACTCTATCAGAGTAATGTTCATCAAAGTGCTGAATGCTACAATGTAAGTTAGTATATTAGGACAGGTGCACCGTGCATGACAGTACGGTTAGTTAGGGTTAGTTATTATTATATATATATATTTTCCATTTCAGGTATTGATAGAAGAAGTGTGTCTTTTCTCGACGGAGAAAGATTGGACGGGTTTCGGCTGTCCTAACTGTGGTGGGAAGTTCGTTCCACCATTGTGGGGCGAGGACGGAGAATAGGCGACTTCTCCTTGATGACCCTCCCGTAGCTCGGATAGGGGTGGGTCTGAGGCGGCCAGAAGATGCAGAGCGTAGAGGTTTTGGTTTTTCTTCTACACGGTAGAAGCCACAGTAACCACAAGAGGCATTGTGAAGCTGGGAAGACAGGATCCCCTAGTAAATATGTAAATAGAGGCAAGCAGTGGCCTAAAGGTTAGAGAGGTCAAGTCTGATCCCCTGGACCAGCAAGGAAAGTCTGGATGGGGGAAGTCAATGAGTAAAACTGCATTTATATAACAGCTTGAGCAAATCAAATAAAAATCAAATCAAATGTATTTGTAAGGCCCGACAACACACGTTAATGTCCCCATGGGCCGGACACGTCTTCTTTAACTCATTCAGCTACACTGGGACTGGGAGATTTGCGAGTGCTTAAAATATTATCTTAAATGATGGCTATGGGTCTAATACACTCGTCGATTAGTGAGTTGCTTGCAGTCAACATGTACAAATCGGATTGTTTTTTCATCGGTACATTTCCGTTTTATACCGTTTTGAATATGAGTATAGTTTTGGTGATTTCTAGTAATTCCAGAGAAAGACGCGATAATAGCCCTTTAGTGGAATACACAAAACATGTTGTAATTTTTCGGCTGATTATCGAATCTTCCTGAAATCAACGCTAGATCATCATTATTGTCCTTCCTCGTGCATACATGAAATGGCCCTCGTAGCACGGCGCCCCCCCCCCCCCCCCCCCCACACCGCCTGCACCCAACGGAAAACAGCCACACATACATACAGAGATACAGCGTCGATCGGGGTAGAAATACATATCAGATCAACGATCAAATTTATATATAATGTTCTTACCTTGTATCTGATGTAATGCAAAAGAATTAATCCAATTATCTGATCGCCATTTGAAGTACTGGGCGCGGAGGTCCGTGCCATGTTCAACAGCATTGCATATGAGGGGGGGGGGGCAGCCTCACAGATCTATCATTGAAATCAGGTTACCTCGCCTGATTATTTAAACCACGCCTGCACGGCTTGGATCGTCCCAGAAAAAAAACTATACCATTCCCAGTGGAGTGCAATACCAGCCAGAAGGCGTATGGGGGCGGTATTTGCCCTTTTGCGAGCTCAGACCCATTCCCAACGATAATATCAGGCTGGATGGATGAAAATGAATGGATATCGCTAATAAAAGAAATAACGATTAAAACCCGACTATACTCGTGATTGGCGCTCAAGCGATGGCGAGTTAACCCGACTATCATCGGGTCTGGCGTCCAATGAGTTAAACAAGTCAAGAAGAAACATCACAATAAGTCAAGAACAAAACAAAAACACCATAAAGTCCAAACAATTTTAAATAAATGTAAAATAAATAAAGCAAGGGACTTAACCCCCAACTGCTCAGTGGCCAACAGTGTCAGACTGTGGTTGTACTGGGCAGCTCCCAGGTGTGCAATGGAACTGTGTGTGAAGCAGGGCGTTGTTGAAAAAAGAGCATTCATGCTCAGAGAACCTACCGCGATAAATAAAGGTTAACAAGTACAAAGGTGTATCAGGCTCATAACTTAGAGCCTAGTGGTGGTGGTAGATCTTTTTTTTAAGACATTGATGTGATCTACACATAGTACATTATTATTATTTATGACATTCGCATGACAGTCTGTCTGGTCGGAAGGAAGTAGCGAATGTGGGGGTATCGGGGGAATTGCACGATGCTGCTGGTTTTCACAAGATGTGTAATAATGTGGTGCGGAACGTTGTGACTTTGTGACACGAGCCTGAGGCTGAACTTCATTATGGATAACATGGAGGAGCCACTGTGTGACAGCAGGGAACACAGTGAATGATAGTAAACAAAAAGCTCCACATCTCAACAGCGGGTCAACGCTGGGTCTCGGTGCTGTATATTATGTAACAATAATGCAATGGGTACTTACTTACATATGTTCTGGGAGTATCCCCCAGTGGCTTGTTTCTGGTGTCGGTTGCTGCAAAACTTGTTTGAGATTGTTTGATGATAAAGGCCACAATCTAGCGGCGGAGTGGGGTCGGGCTGTTGGTCCTGGGGGGTCCGGGGGTCCCGGGAGGAAAAAAAAGGGAGGAATTGCCTTTTGTGGTGTCTATTGTGTTGTCTGTAATAGTATAAGTTGATTTTTTATGTTATGTTCTGTGTTTATTATTTTTGTTATTGCTAATGTCATTTTTGTTATTATTATTGTGGTATTGTGAGGTATTGTTATTGTTACTGTATTGTGTTTGTCTTGTTTTGTGTATAAAAAGAAATAAAAATATTTGAAGAAAAAAATTACTTATTGTTTGAGATTACTGTCCCTCCCTTGCCCAATGTGTTCATTCAGATTTTTCTAATTTGGTGTGGTCACTTGTGAAAACACAAACTCTGCTACTGTAGCTATATACGGGGCTCGGAAGGTAGAACAGTCGTCTGGTAATCCGTAGGTTCCCGGTTCGATTCCCGCTCCTCCCGGGCAGCGTGTCAAAGTGTCCTTGAGCAAGACACTTAAGTTAACCCCTGATTGCTCCCCGATGAGGAGGTTGGCACCTTGCATGGTTGCTTCTGCCATCGCTGTGTGAATGTGTGAGTGGATGAGTCAAATGTGAGGAACAAATTGTAAAGCACTTTGGATAAAAGCACTATATAAATGCACCATTTACCTTTTTACTAGCTGGGCTGATAGCAGCAGAGAAGTTGGTAGCTATGCGCTGGAAGCCGCCTCATTCACTTTGATGTATTTGGACATTGTCCATTTGGAGCTTTCAACAGCTCACACAAATTACTTACTTGTAAATTGACAGTAATCTTGCTGCAATACATAAAAAAAAGAGTGATCACAAAGAAACTCTGGGGGTCTCGGTGTTCAAGGAATTTTATTATTTTCAACATAACTTGTATGTCTTCTACTCTTAGTACTCTCCCTACCCTCTCCTAACCATATAGGAGCTCTCAACCACGTATACATGTATACTAAAAGCATACAACCGACAACCCACAAACATATTTTTTGTTTGAAATATCATAAACAGGGGCATTGTAGTTATTATAAAATTACTTAAAAAGGCAACAAGCTCTATCTGTCAATGTACAATAGTGAGCAAAAAATCATAGTCCCCGAGCATGCACATTGTGTTTTTACACAAGGAAAAACATTGCAACAAGGAATCATGCTGTATATGAGCAAATTGGCTATGCTATGGACCATTCAATTTGTGCATAGATAACTAGATTTATTAAGGGACCAACTCCAGTTGTAATGCCAGTACAGTACCTTGTTCAAGGGACCAGCTCCAATTGTAACGCCAGTACCTTGGTCAAGGGAACAAATCCAGTTGTAATGCCAGTACCTTGGTCAAGGGACCAGCTCCAGTTGTAATGCCAGTACCTTGGTCAAGGGACCAGCTCCAGTTGTAACGCCAGTACCTTGGTCAAGGGACCAAATCCAGTTGTAATGCCAGTACCTTGGTCAATGACACCATTCAATTTGTGCATAGATAACTAGATTTATTAAGGGACCAACTCCAGTTGTAATGCCAGTACAGTACCTTGTTCAAGGGACCAACTCCAGTTGTAACGCCAGTACCTTGCTCAAGGGACCAACTCCAGTTCAACTGGAGTTGGTCCCTTGAGCAAGGTACTGGTGTTACAACTGGACCAGTTGTAACACCAGTACCTTGCTCAAGGGACCAACTCCAGTTGTAACACCAGTACCTTGCTCAAGGGACCAACTCCAGTTGTAACGCCAGTACCTTGCTCAAGGGACCAACTCCAGTTGTAATGCCAGTACCTTGGTCAAGGGACCAAATCCAGTTGTAATGCCAGTACCTTGGTCAAGGGACCAAATCCAGTGCAGGGGAGATTGTCGTTTACATTTTTTGCTGAGTTTAGTGCACATATGGCCCTGGGATAAAAACTTTAGTATTTTCACAGCTTTTTTAAGACAGCAGGAGTTATAGAGTTCTTCCAGTGAGGGGAGAGGGCATCCAATGATTTTTTGGGCTGAGTTGACGACCCTCTGGAGCGCCTTCCTCTCTGCGGCTGTGCAGCTGAGGAACCACACGTTGATGCAGTAGGTGAGGATGCTTTCCACGGAGCAGCAGTAAAAGGCCACAAGCAGGTCTTGTCTGAGGTGGTTGGTTCTCCAGGTCAGGTCATCCTCCAGGTGGACGCCCAGGAATTTGATGACGAGACTCTCTCCACGCATCCCCCATCGATGTACAGGGGCTGTATGTCGGTCTTCTTCCTCCTGTAGTCCACGATCATCTCCTGGGTTTTTAGCTTATTCAGCTGCAGGTTGTTATTTTTGCACAGGGCTGACAGCTTCTCTACCTCAGGTGAGGCGTTGTATAGTGTTACCCTTGTGTGTTCAGAAGGTCTAACATTTACCTTCGGTATTGATAACAATGTACAATGGTGGAAATTAATTCCAATAAAATATTGGATCAGAACTGTAGGAACCATGGCCTGTGCAGCCGTATGCACAGACAGAAACGCAGACAGGCGTGTTCACAATACCCACTGTTGAAAATATTTACAGTTAATTACAGACTTTGTATTTACTTTATTAAAATGGGGACATTGATCTAAGTTCAAAGTTATTATTAAATGTTATTAGGTACAATCATTACTGATATAGTATATTGAGTGTGTGATGTATGACATAATATTGTAAGTTTGTTTAGGCCTCTCCTTAGTCCAGTGGTGTCTCTGTCAAGGCCAGGGCACATTGTTATGCATTTTTGTTATCTCTGGGCCGATATGTACAGTACATTTAGCTACAGTAGATGGGGTATGGGAGAGACATGTCAGCCAAACACATAGGCTACAGTATGCATTTGGACATAGTTTATGTGGGGAAAATGCACAGATGCCGTGTTTAGGATTGGCCAGCAAGTGAACAAGCCTATGGACTGTATAAGATTGAGGGCTAGGGCATTAGCTCGTTCTGATTTTCTCTCTCTTATTCTGTTTTCTCTGCCTTTCCTCTGTTTTTCTCTTATACTGCTCTTATTCTCTTAATCTCTCTTTTCCGGATATTCTATTTTCCGGCTACTCTCTTATTTCCTACTATTCTTCTCTCTCTCTGCTATCTTTCACCATATTCCGCTGTCTCGTCATTGATGCCTATGTGACTTGCTCCATGGACCACCTCAACGTAATATATGTAATTATGATTTTGATCCTTCAATAAATACAATACGTATTTTTGAACTCACATTCTGTGTCCAATGTCTCATATCGTTCTGTTTTAACCCTGAGAAAATAGACCAGCTGAGGTGTGTCGAATAAATCTCCCACCAGTGCTCTGCGCTGGCCTTATCCTTTCATTTTGGCAGTGAATAGATTACATTTTTGAATAATTTTAGTTTTAGTCACATTTTAGCCATCAGGTCTCATTCACCAAGGACTTGCGACAAAAAGGGCTTTCTCTTAGGGCCATTTGAGACCTTTTCAGGCCGATTTTGGGATTTACCAACCGTCCCAATAAAACATATATAATTAATATTATATTATAATATATTGTCTATATTCATGTCTTGCCTGTCGAGCCTGAGGCTGAACTTCATTATGGATAACATGGAGGAGCCACTGTGTGACAGCAGGGAACACAGTGAATGATAGTAAACAAAAAGCTCCACATCTCAACAGCGGGTCAACGCTGGGTCTCGGTGCTGTATATTATGTAACAATAATGCAATGGGTACTTACTTACATATGTTCTGGGAGTATCCCCCAGTGGCTTGTTTCTGGTGTCGGTTGCTGCAAAACTTGTTTGAGATTGTTTGATGATAAAGGCCACAATCTAGCGGCGGAGTGGGGTCGGGCTGTTGGTCCTGGGGGGTCCGGGGGTCCCGGGAGGAAAAAAAAGGGAGGAATTGCCTTTTGTGGTGTCTATTGTGTTGTCTGTAATAGTATAAGTTGATTTTTTATGTTATGTTCTGTGTTTATTATTTTTGTTATTGCTAATGTCATTTTTGTTATTATTATTGTGGTATTGTGAGGTATTGTTATTGTTACTGTATTGTGTTTGTCTTGTTTTGTGTATAAAAAGAAATAAAATTATTTGAAGAAAAAAATTAATTATTGTTTGAGATTACTGTCCCTCCCTTGCCCAATGTGTTCATTCAGATTTTTCTAATTTGGTGTGGTCACTTGTGAAAACACAAACTCTGCTACTGTAGCTATATACGGGGCTCGGAAGGTAGAACAGTCGTCTGGTAATCCGTAGGTTCCCGGTTCGATTCCCGCTCCTCCCGGGCAGCGTGTCAAAGTGTCCTTGAGCAAGACACTTAAGTTAACCCCTGATTGCTCCCCGATGAGGAGGTTGGCACCTTGCATGGTTGCTTCTGCCATCGCTGTGTGAATGTGTGAGTGGATGAGTCAAATGTGAGGAACAAATTGTAAAGCACTTTGGATAAAAGCACTATATAAATGCACCATTTACCTTTTTACTAGCTGGGCTGATAGCAGCAGAGAAGTTGGTAGCTATGCGCTGGAAGCCGCCTCATTCACTTTGATGTATTTGGACATTGTCCATTTGGAGCTTTCAACAGCTCACACAAATTACTTACTTGTAAATTGACAGTAATCTTGCTGCAATACATAAGAAAAAGAGTGATCACAAAGAAACTCTGGGGGTCTCGGTGTTCAAGGAATTTTATTATTTTCAACATAACTTGTATGTCTTCTACTCTTAGTACTCTCCCTACCCTCTCCTAACCATATAGGAGCTCTCAACCACGTATACATGTATACTAAAAGCATACAACCGACAACCCACAAACATATTTTTTGTTTGAAATATCATAAACAGGGGCATTGTAGTTATTATAAAATGTACTTAAAAAGGCAACAAGCTCTATCTGTCAATGTACAATAGTGAGCAAGAAATCATAGTCCCCGAGCATGCACATTGTGTTTTTACACAAGGAAAAACATTGCAACAAGGAATCATGCTGTATATGAGCAAATTGGCTATGCTATGGACCATTCAATTTGTGCATAGATAACTAGATTTATTAAGGGACCAACTCCAGTTGTAATGCCAGTACAGTACCTTGTTCAAGGGACCAGCTCCAATTGTAATGCCAGTACCTTGGTCAAGGGAACAAATCCAGTTGTAATGCCAGTACCTTGGTCAAGGGACCAGCTCCAGTTGTAATGCCAGTACCTTGGTCAAGGGACCAGCTCCAGTTGTAACGCCAGTACCTTGGTCAAGGGACCAAATCCAGTTGTAATGCCAGTACCTTGGTCAATGACACCATTCAATTTGTGCATAGATAACTAGATTTATTAAGGGACCAACTCCAGTTGTAATGCCAGTACAGTACCTTGTTCAAGGGACCAGCTCCAATTGTAACGCCAGTACCTTGGTCAAGGGAACAAATCCAGTTGTAATGCCAGTACCTTGGTCAAGGGACCAGCTCCAGTTGTAATGCCAGTACCTTGGTCAAGGGACCAGCTCCAGTTGTAATGCCAGTACCTTGGTCAATGACACCATTCAATTTGTGCATAGATAACTAGATTTATTAAGGGACCAACTCCAGTTGTAATGCCAGTACAGTACCTTGTTCAAGGGACCAACTCCAGTTGTAACGCCAGTACATTGCTCAAGGGACCAACTCCAGTTGTAATGCCAGTACCTTGGTCAAGGGACCAACTCCAGTTGTAACGCCAGTGCATTGCTCAAGGGACCAACTCCAGTTGTAACGCCAGTACATTGCTCAAGGGACCAACTCCAGTTGTAACGCCAGTACCTTGCTCAAGGGACCAACTCCAGTTGTAACGCCAGTACCTTGCTCAAGGGACCAACTCCAGTTGTAATGCCAGTACCTTGGTCAAAGGACCAAATCCAGTTGTAATGCCAGTACCTTGGTCAAGGGACCAAATCCAGTTGTAATGCCAGTACCTTGGTCAAGGGACCAAATCCAGTGCAGGGGAGATTGTCGTTTACATTTTTTGCTGAGTTTAGTGCACATATGGCCCTGGGATAAAAACTTTAGTATTTTCACAGCTTTTTTAAGACAGCAGGAGTTATAGAGTTCTTCCAGTGAGGGGAGAGGGCATCCAATGATTTTTTGGGCTGAGTTGACGACCCTCTGGAGCGCCCTCCTCTCTGCGGCTGTGCAGCTGAGGAACCACACATTGATGCAGTAGGTGAGGATGCTTTCCACGGAGCAGCGGTAAAAGGACACAAGCAGGTCTTGTCTGAGGTGGTAATTCCTGAGTATTCTCAGGAAGTAGAGTCTCTGTTGTGCCTCCTTCACGGTCGCCGTGGTGTTGATTCTCCAGGTCAGGTCATCCTCCAGGTGGACGCCCAGGAATTTGATGACGAGACTCTCTCCACGCATCCCCCGTCGATATACAGGGGCTGTATGTCAGTCTTCTTCCTCCTGTAGTCCACCATCATCTCCTGGGTTTTTAGCTTATTCAGCTGCAGGTTGTTATTTTTGCACAGGGCTGACAGCTTCTCTACCTCAGGTGAGGCGTTGTATAGTGTTACCCTTGTGTGTTCAGAAGGTCTAACATTTACCTTCGGTATTGATAACAATGTACAATGGTGGAAATTAATTCCAATAAAATATTGGATCAGAACTGTAGGAACCATGGCCTGTGCAGCCGTATGCACAGACAGAAACGCAGACAGGCGTGTTCACAATACCCACTGTTGAAAATATTTACAGTTAATTACAGACTTTGTATTTACTTTATTAAAATGGGGACATTGATCTAAGTTCAAAGTTATTATTAAATGTTATTAGGTACAATCATTACTGATATAGTATATTGAGTGTGTGATGTATGACATAATATTGTAAGTTTGTTTAGGCCTCTCCTTAGTCCAGTGGTGTCTCTGTCAAGGCCAGGGCACATTGTTATGCATTTTTGTTATCTCTGGGCCGATATGTACAGTACATTTAGCTACAGTAGATGGGGTATGGGAGAGACATGTCAGCCAAACACATAGGCTACAGTATGCATTTGGACATAGATTATGTGGGGAAAATGCACAGATGCCGTGTTTAGGATTGGCCAGCAAGTGAACAAGCCTATGGACTGTATAAGATTGAGGGCTAGGGCATTAGCTCGTTCTGATTTTCTCGCTCTTATTCTGTTTTCTCTGCCTTTCCTCTGTTTTTCTCTTATACTGCTCTTATTCTCTTAATCTCTCTTTTCCGGATATTCTATTTTCCGGCTACTCTCTTATTTCCTACTATTCTTCTCTCTCTCTGCTATCTTTCACCATATTCCGCTGTGTGTGGATGTGAATTGCTCCATGGACCACCTCAACGTAATTATTTAATTATGATTTTGATCCTTCAATAAATACAATACGTATTTTTGAACTCACATCCTGTGTCCAATGTCTCATATCATTCTGTTTTAACCCTGAGAAAATAGACCAGCTGAGGTGTGTCGAATAAATCTCCCACCAGTGCTCTGCGCTGGCCTTATCCTTTCATTTGGGCAGTGAATAGACATTTTTGAATCATTTTAGTTTTAGTCACATTTTAGCCATCGACAGTCTCATCAAGGTGATTTTAACTACATTTCTTCTAGTCAACACTCCACTCTGTCGCTACAGTATGTGTAGGGTTCTATATAAAGGAAACTGTTAACAACTAGGGCTGTACTTAATCACTGGCTCATGATTCAGTTTGATGCATGATACACAATTTGATTCTCCCAAATAATTGACTGAAGAAAATGTCCCTTGCTGTAGAAGAAAAACTCTTTCAGGTGTGGGGGGCAGTGGGTTACTGTACATGTAAGTGTTAGCCAGTGAAATAGTCCCCAAGGAGACTTCTTTTTTTTTGATCCACTGTTTCTCCCATTTTTCTATTTTTTCTCCCATCCCAATTTTCGTATCATCCAATTCAACCCTCCCCTGTCTTTGAACGCTGTTTCTTGCCTCCCACAAGCCGGCTGCAATGTGGACTAAGTCATATATAGCACGAGTCCCCTCCGATACTCGAGGTAACAGCAGTCGCATCTTTCCACCTGGACGGCTCGATCTTTCAACGTCAGGGGTCTGGGCTTTGGAGGGGCCCCGCCCCCGTCGCTTCCTGATTCTACTGCGCAGGCGCACCAACCGACCTGTAGGAGTCGCTGTCCACAACGCCCGATCCCCACCCATCAGTTTCCCACCCCCTAATACTGCCAATGTGTATTAGTGCGGACGACCAGCTAAACTGAAAGCAATGTTGAGCACTGGGCTCGAACAGGGAGGCGAACCTGTTCGAGCCTAGTCGCCAGTATTCGTGGTGAGCGCCTTGCCCACTGCACCACGTAGCCGCCCTAGGAGATGTCTTCTTGAGAGGAGGAGGTTGGTACCCCCCCCCCCTCCACACTCTTCTGTTTGATCCATAGTGAAATGGGTCTGTTAATAGCAGAGGTAGAACAATCGGCTCTGCACATGTCTCTCTCTCTCTCTCTCTCTCTCTCTCTCTCTCTCTCTCTCTCTCTCTCTCTCTCTCTCTCTCTCTCTCTCTCTCTCTCTCTCTCTCTCTCTCTCTCTCTCTATCACTGCTTTGCTTTCTCCTTCAGTCACAGTTGTGTTCCCCTCTGTTGTATCTGTCTGAGAGGTATTTCAGTGTGGCTCTCTTCATGCTCGCCACAGTGTTCTATCTGAGTGAAAGCATTGGTGATATTTGATGCCAAACTCTAAGCTAAGGGTTGCCAGGCAACACCTGGACTACGCTAGCATAGTTAGAGGGGAACACAACAGACAGGTGCAGCCCGTGCAACAAGTTCCAACATGTCGGGTGATGAGAAAGGCGAAGTGAGAGTTATGTCGGCCATGCAAGTTTCACTGGGAAAAGCCATAGAAGAGCTTGGTCAGGTTAGCAAACTACTGTCGGTCAACTGCAGGCCAATATTGACCAAAACAACGTTTGCAAATACGGAGCTCCGAACAGACGTGGACAGCGTTTTGCAAAAGGCTGGAGGAAGCCGGGACTATAGGGCTTCTGCTACTTGAAGACGAAAATGATTGCCTTTCTCCAAACAGCGGATAATAATGCAAATGTCAAGAACTCAAGGTCGGTCGGCCGTTCAGGACGCGACTGAAAGATAAGATGGAAGCCGGCGAGCCGGCAGAATGTGTGAAGAAAAATCATTGAGGAGACGCTGATTATTGAGTTGGATCAGACACAGCTGCGGAAAGTGCACCGGACTCCTCCAGCGATGACAATCTGCCCTTCTTCCCAGACATATAATCATCCGCTTTTTGAGCTACTTGGAACGGGAATGAGTCCTGGCAGTGGCGAGGGGAAATACTGATTCAGGCAAGAGATTAGATGGTAAAAAGACGCATCTTTCTTCCCACATATGACAAAAGAGGAAAGAGGAAACAATTCAACAATGTGAGGAAGAGGCTACATGCTCTTGACATATGCTTCTCCCTGGCCTATACCCACAGAGCTGCTCTTCTCCCTGGCCTATACCCACAGAGCTGCTCTTCTCCCTGGCCTATACCCACAGAGCTGCTCTTCTCCCTGGCCTACCCACAGAGCTGCTCTTCTCCCTGGCCTACCCACAGAGCTGCTCTTCTCCCTGGCCTATACCCACAGAGCTGCTCTTCTCCCTGGCCTATACCCACAGAGCTGCTCTTCTCCCTGGCCTATACCCACAGAGCTGCTCTTCTCCCTGGCCTATACCCACAGAGCTGCTCTTCTCCCTGGCCTATACCCACAGAGCTGCTCTTCTCCCTGGCCTACCCACAGAGCTGCTCTTCTCCCTGGCCTATACCCACAGAGCTGCTCTTCTCCCTGGCCTATACCCACAGAGCTGCTCTTCTCCCTGGCCTATACCCACAGAGCTGCTCTTCTCCCTGGCCTATACCCACAGAGCTGCTCTTCTCCCTGGCCTATACCCACAGAGCTGCTCTTCTCCCTGGCCTACCCACAGAGCTGCTCTTCTCCCTGGCCTATACCCACAGAGCTGCTCTTCTCCCTGGCCTATACCCACAGAGCTGCTCTTCTCCCTGGCCTATACCCACAGAGCTGCTCTTCTCCCTGGCCTATACCCACAGAGCTGCTCTTCTCCCTGGCCTATACCCACAGAGCTGCTCTTCTCCCTGGCCTACCCACAGAGCTGCTCATTACCCTGGCCTACCCAGCAGAGCTTTTGATGAATTGATGAAATTCGATGATCATCACTTTCTGGATAAGGAGACCACGCAAAGCCTCCCTCTTCTGCGGAAGGATGGAGAACAGACTGACTTGTTGAAGTTGAACATCTTGATCCACAAACACCAGGCTGAGACACTAGAAGGCACACTGTGGTAAACCACATTGGGAAGATTGGCCTGCTTTTATAAATGTTTCCTTTCCTATTAATTTTAATTAACATTTTGAAGAGTTTAAGTCAACATTCATTTTCAACAGACTGGGAGCGGGATTCTGCCTATGCAGTTATTATGACAGGTGAGTTGATTTAATAGAGACTGTGAATCTTTAACCTTGGGATGTTTATTTTATTATGCTTGAACAGGTCTATTAGATAAATATTCGTTTTTCTCTTTCTTTGTTTTTCTTTTCTCTTTTTTTCCTCTAAGGTGCAGATCTGTGTTTCAATATAAGAATACGTTGATATGTTATATTAACATCTAGAATTTGCCCACCCAATTGGTACCAAAAAAGTGTTTGACCCAAGGACTAGAAGAGCTACAGTTTGGATTCATCAGGACTTCCAATTCGGGATCAGAGAATTAAGCTTCTGTTTTCTGTCTGCCATTGTCCTAGGACATGCATACTGTTGCATGGGCAGTATTTATAAAAATGTTATTTACCATATCAGGAGCAAATTGCACTCGGATGCTCCGCGAGCCAACTGCGCTGCCCGATATCCGGAGCAAATTGCACACTGTATGGGCGTGTTTGCGCTAGTATATCATTTGCGCAATATCTTTGGTGAATAGGTCCTTAAGACGGAGCGCATATCGCGGGCAAATCACATGCAGTTAAGGGTGCTATTAGCGGGCGCAACCCATTCTTTGTGAATTCGCCCCTCAGAAGGAACTTCTATCCCCAGGGCCCAGGAGTTCAAAACATTGGATCCCTATTGATTGATTGATTGATTGAACATTTTAATTAACAGATTGCAGAATGGGTACAGTACAGTACAGCTCAATACACACAATAGTTAAGGTGATGCAGACCAGAGAAAGACTTTCGTCTTGTTTACATCAGGGTCCCCCATTAACACACAGTAATTGAAGCATAATGGAGATTTATTCACAAAACCATCCACAGAGAAAGTAGATCCAATAGTAGATCCACTAGTAGACACCAGAGGGACCTCCACAAACCATGTTAAACTCAGATTCGGCTCAAACAAGGGACTAAACGCCCTACCCACAGCTGTAAAGGAATGTGAATCACTACCCACTTTCAAAACCAAAAGAGAGCACCTACGGGAGACTGCAATTCGAAACTGGCCCCTGTAAATGTCCTAACCCAACCCCCTCCAATGTACAGTAAATTTCCTAACCCAATAATACATGAGACCCTCTTGGGACCAAGTAAGGTTTCGTCGATAATCCAATGTACAGTTACCCCCCCCCCCCGCCTACCCAACCCCCTCGCCCCCCAACCACCTCCAATGTACAGTTTCCCAACCCCACCCCACCTACCCAACCTCCTCCAATGTACAGTTTCCCCACCCCACCCCACCTACCCAACCTCCTTCAATGTACAGTTTCCCCACCCCACCCCACCTACCCAACCTCCTTCAATGTACAGTTTCTTCATCAAATGTATATACTTTCTTTTTTAGACTATTTTTGTATCACAAACAGTACTGTATTTGTAAATTTGGTATGTCATAAATGTATAGATGTAGCAGTACTGTCTATCTGTATGTCATGTGTGTCATATATGTTATGATGAATTGAAAATGGGGGACCCTGATGTAAACAAGACGAAAGTCTTTCTCTGGTCTGCATCCCCCTTAACAATTGTGTATTGAGCCGTACTGTATTGTACTCATTCTGCATTCTGTTAATACAATTTTCAATCAATCAATCAATCAATCAATCAATCAATCAATCATTCCAATAACAACCGCTAACTTCACTGTTAGATGGCATGCTTTGAAGCAACCTATGTATAGATGTAGCACTGTCTATCTGTAATACAATTTTCAATCAATCAATCAATCATTCCAATAACAACCGCTAAATTCACTGTTAGATGGCATGCTTTGAAGCAACCTATGTATAGAAGTAGCACTGTTTATCTGTAATAAAATGTTCAATCAATCAATCAATCATTCCAATAACAACCGCTAAGTTCACTGTTAAAAACACCTACGTGAGACTGCAATTCGAAACTGGCCCCTACAAATGTCCTAACCTAGTTGTACAGTAAATGACCAAGTAAGGCTTTGTCAATATTCCAATGTACAGTGTAAAATGTGTGTGTGTCCCCTACCCAACCCCCCCCCCCCCCCCCCACCTCCAATGTACAGCCCTCACCCAACCCACCCAACCCCACCCCACCCAACCAACAGTGATGGGCAAGCTACTTGGAAAATGTAGCAAGCTACACTACTGTTACGTTCTGGACACCGACCTCGGTCGGTGACCACCCACATTCCTGGCATATGTCACTGGGCTTGTCACCTGTCATTTCCCTGTCAATTAGTGCTGTCACTTAGGGGTGGTTCCTGATTGGCTGTCACGGGGGTGTGTGTGGAATGTTGGTATTTGGTCTCTATTTAACATACCTCTCTTCTGCTTGTCCATTGTCAGGTCTTCACTAATTGCGTTCGGGGATAACGCGGACGGTTCTACTTTGGACCTCCAATAAGCTCCCATTTACCTTATCTTACACTTGTGCTTTTAGCACTTGTTCTCTCTTAGAATTTACTCTGTGTTCTTACTATTAAAGTCGAACCTGTTCAAGAGTAAACACTCTCTGTCTCTGTGATTGCCTTCAACCATTGGAATTCACCTACCTGCATTCTGACACACTACAAGTTACTCTCGATTAAATATAGCTCAACTACAATGGAAGCTATCCCCAGAGAAATGTAGCAAGCTACACTACAAGAATATGGCAAAAATAGCTAGCTACATCGGCACTACTTTTTTATTTATTTTTTACTTCGTGACCAAGTTTCCACCAAACAAATAGGCAGGAAAAAAAATTCTCAGTTTGATTGTTTATTATAAAACTGAAACAAGCCCTCGGTCTGGCTTTTTGTGTCATCCTTTTAACATGAACTTGTATTACACACTTCTTCAATATCTGAATTGTTTTACTTCATTTTACTAGTATTATGCTACCATGTATATACTACTACCAGTACCAACTATGCTAATATGTCTATACTACTACAGTATGTACTCAGAGTATAACACTCAAGCTTGACACTGACAAACAATACTACTTATCCTTGGCTGCTAGATATGTACCACTCCTACTGACTTGTTGTACACAATTTGTAAGTTCATTTGAATGAAAGTGTCAGCTAAATGACCAAATGTATTTAAATATGTAACTCACAAAACATTCCATGGCCCCAAAATCATGTGGGGACCGCCCCTGGGGGTCCTGTCCCACAGGTTGAGAACCACTGCTTTTCCCTCTTTTTTTCTTTTCTCCACCCCAATAATATTGTTCATTTTCTGCCTACAGTGAAACATCATGATAGCAGCTATCTTAGTTAAAGCTGTTGACAAAGTGTACTGACTTGTGTGCTGTTTGGGAACAGTTGATTTTCATCAGCTCACCTGAATGTGTCTTCAAGTTGAGAGCAGCATAGTTTTAGCAGTTTTTTCAGTCAAACTCATAAATGTGTCCCAGATAGGGCCATGGAGAGTCATTGTTGTTATTGACATCATCATCTTCATCAGTGCCATCGAACCCCTCTGCCATTTCGCTCAGACTGGTTCTTGTTCATGTAATCCGTTAAATTGCATTCATTCAATACGTCTGTTTTGATTTTCACTTCCTGCTTTGCGGCTGGAGTCCCGCCCTATCCTGCCTCTGATTGGCCTACCCATAACGTTTTGGCCTACCATACCCAATCGTGAAGTCGTCACTCATATCTAAACAAACCAAGCAACCAATCATAGTGGGTTTTTTACGGGGATTTTTTTTTCTCCTCGCAGATATTCTAGTGAATGAATGAATGACTGTTTCTCTCGAAAGTAGCGTGTAACGTTTCTCGTCGCTACGTTACTACTTCGTTCTATAAAGAGCTTCGCTACAGAGACTGCTACCCTGGTTAAAAAGTAGCGAGCTACCAGCACGCTACTGAGAATTGTAGTTAAGCTATGTAGCGTCGCTACTTGTAGCAAGCTACTGCCCATCACTGCCAACCAACCTCCTCCAATGTACAGTTTCTACGCCAAATGTATATACACTCCTTTTCTGGACACTTTTGTATCACAAACAGTACTGTATTTGCAAATCTGATATGTCATAAATGTATAGATGTAGCAGTACTGTCTATCTGTATGTCATGTATGTCATATATGTTATGATGAATTGAAAATGGGGGACCCTGATGTAAACAAGACGAAAGTCTTTCTCTGGTCTGCATCCCCTTAACAATTGTATGTATTGAGCTGTACTGTACTGTACCCATTCTGCAATCTGTTAATAAACTTTTCAATCAATCAATCAATGCTTTGAAGCAACCTATGTATAGATGTAGCACTGTCTATCTGTAATACAATTTTCAATCAATCAATCAATCAATCAATCCAATAACAACCGCTAACTTCACTGTTAGATAGCATGCTTTGAAACACTGCACCTCCCAGCTGCTTCTAGACACGGAGGCAACTTTTTTTTGTTTTTGTTTGACCTACTTTTTCTGCAGATGGTTTTGTGAATAAATCTCCATTATGCTTCAATGAATGTGTGTTTATGGGGCGGCTGGGTGGCGTAGCTCGCATATGCCCCCCACTGGCCGGTTGTAGGGAGGATAGAAGCCTTGCATCACATGTCCCCTCCGATACATGTGGAGGCAGCCTGTCACATCTTTTCACCTGCCAGCGCGGACTCTCATTTGGCGAGGAGTAACGTGTAGGAGGCTCACACTGCCCCCGCCATTTTTCCTGACTTTGCTGTGCAGGCGCCCCAACCGACCTGTAGGAGTCGCTGTTCACAACGACCAGACTACCACCCTTCGACTTCCCACCCGCTAACTCTGCCAATTGAGTTAGTATGACGGCCGGCCCAAGCCGGAGGCAACGCAGACAGCCGGATTAGAACCCGGTGTCTCTTGCATTGGTGACGAGCGCAATGTCTGCTGCGCCACCCAGCCGCTTTTGAGGCCCTTCTTGAAGGCATCCACAGTCTGTGGTGCTCTCAGGTGGTCAGGGAGAGTTCCACAGACTGGGAGCGGACAAGCAAAAAGCCCGATCTCCCATAGTGCAGAGTTTGGTCCCTGGGCGCTGGCCGGAGCGGAGATGTTGTGAGGAGGAGTGAGTGGTGATGGTGAGTTCTTTGAGGTATAGGGGGGCGTTTCCGTGGAGGCATTGGTGAGTGAGCAGGGAGACTTTGAACTCAATCCTGAGTGAGACAGGGAGCCAGTGAAGGGACTTGAGGATAGGTGTGATGTGGTGGTATTTCCGCACTCCCATCAGGATCCTAACAGCGCTGTTTTGGATACATTGTAGCCTTTGGATGTTCTTGCTAGGGATCCCGATGAGGAGTGCGTTGCAGTAATCCAGCCTGGAGGAGACAAAAGCGTGGATGAGCTTTTCGGCGTCTGACAGAGTGAATGAGGGGCGTAGTTTGGCGATGTTCCTAAGGTGGTAGAAGGAATTTTTGTACAATTGATTTATGTGCACCTCAAAGGTCAGGTGAGGGTCCATTTTTACCCCTAGGTTGGTGATTGTTGGTGACAGGGTGATGTTTTGGCCGGAAAAAGTGATGGTGGTGATGGTGGATGAACAAACCTGGTGTGGGGTGCCAATGATAATGGCTTCAGTTTTTTGAACTGTTTAACTGAAGGAAGTTGTGCTTCATCCACGCCTTGGTCTCCTCCAGGCAGGTGGTCAGAGTGGATGGTGGCAGAACTGTGGATGGGGTAGGGTTTATTTTTAGGTAGAGTTGGGTGTCATCAGCGTAGCAGTGGAATGATATTCCATGCCGGCTGATGACAGAGCCAAGTGTAGAGAGTGAATAGGGTGGGGCCGAGGACTGATCCTTGTGGGACACCACAGGTGACATGGTGGGTGTCAGACCTTGCCTCTCCCAAGAAGACATACTCCGTTCTCCCGGTGAGGTAAGATCTGAACCAATCAAGGACAGAGTCTGAAAGTCTGACGATGGAGTGAAGTCGGTGGAGGAGGATGTCCCTCAGTTGACCTATCTCAAACCCTGTGCTCTCTTCTTGATCAAACAAACAAGAAAAGAGGGGGCATGCTTGCGATAGGTCAATTGGCCTTGTGTGAGATACATGCGGTACTAACTTCCTGGACCGATAGCAAGGGGGGATGTGTGATAGAACCAGAGGAGAATACAAACATGTGCAGTAAAGCAGCCAGCGGAGAGATTTCTACGCAAGATTGCGCTTTCATTCATTTCCTGTCACACACAGCAGAGTGGAGATACACTTGTGCTATACGGTCACGTTCCCCACTGCAGAAGCCCCGGTGTTATACACGCATCAATCCTTTCCTGCATAGTACGGTTGCCATTGTGGCATTCTCGTCCGAATGTGTGTAAAGGAAATAGTGACAGAACAGAGATTTGAATCCTTTCCCCTCTGACTAGAAAACGCAGCAGGGCATCAGCTGTAGTACAGCGTGGATCGGGCAAAAAAGTATGAGTTCTTTCATGGCTACATCTGTGGCTCTTCAATAGCCCTTTTCTGAAACGGGATCTGAAAAACAACTCACGCTTGGTCTCAGGTGGTGGAGGAGAGCAAAGCCAGCTCTTGTAGATACAGAGGATATCTCATTAGTCAACAAGCTCCACACGCCACGCGGTCTAACACACAACCTGCCAGCGTGGACTTTGATATCCCCCCCCCCCAACCCCCTGAATGCAAAGAAAACTCTCTCCTCTCTCCTTTGTCTCTCTCTCTCTCTCCATTTCTGCCTTTCTTCTCCTTGCCATGATGATTCATGACTGACTGGCATGGTGCTGTAAGACGTGCTCTGCTGAAAAGCTTTTCGGAGGGAGAGAGAGAGAGACAGAGAGAGAGAGAGGGAGAGAGAGAGAGACAGAGAGAGAGAGAGAGAGAGAGAGAGAGAGAGAGAGAGAGAGAGAGTTATCTGTTAAATTGCCTGTGACACCCCAAGTGTTCCTAAAAGCCTGTACGGACCATCTGAAGCACAATCCATTCTTTTGTGCCTCTCAACACTCTAGTTAGCCTAATTAGGACCAGTGTGGTCTGTAAATGTACGAGTCGTTCCTGGACCAGGTACCCCACAGGTGAGATTCAGAAGTGGAAGGATCAAAGGGGGGGGGGGGGGGGGGGGGGGGATGATTAGGAAGAAAGAAAGATGGGCAGCTCCAGCAGCACCTGTGTGGAGACACCACACACACACACACACACCACCCCAGTGTAACATAGAAGGAAAAGGGATGGGAGGGGAGTTATGAGAGAGAGAGAGAGAGAGAGAGAGAGAGAGAGAGAGAGAGCGAGAGAGAGCGAGAGAGAGAGAGGAGAGAGAGAGAGAGAGAGAGAGAGTGAGAGAGAGAGAGAGAGAGAGAGAGAGAGAAAAAAAATTGTGAGGGAAAGAGAGAGATAGAGCGAGAGAGATAGGGAAAGAGAGTGAGAGAGATAGATAGATAGGGAAAGAGTGTGGGGGAGAGATATACAGGCAGAAGTGTGGAGATGTTTAGCGGTCGAAAAGATGTGGCCGAAAGTGGGACAAAGATGGATGGGTGTGGCAGACGGGCAGAGAGGCAGACAGATGGATGAGTGTGGCAGACGGATGGATGAGTGTGGCAGACGGAGAGAGAGACAGACAGATGGATGAGTGTGGCAGACGGAGAGAGAGAGACAGATGGATGAGTGTGGCAGACGGAGAGAGAGACAGACAGATGGATGAGTGTGGCAGACGGAGAGAGAGAGACAGACAGATGGATGAGTGTGGCAGACAGAGAGAGAGAGAGACAGACAGATGGATGAGTGTGGCAGACAGAGAGAGAGAGAGACAGACAGATGGATGAGTGTGGCAGACGGAGAGAGAGAGAGACAGACAGATGGATGAGTGTGGCAGACGGAGAGAGAGACAGACAGGTGGATGAGTGTGGCAGACGGAGAGAGAGACAGACAGGTGGATGAGTGTGGCAGACGGAGAGAGAGACAAGACAGATGGATGAGTGTGGCAGACGCAGAGAGAGAGAGACAGACAGATGGATGAGTGTGGCAGACGGAGAGAGAGAGACAGACGGATGGATGAGTGTGGCAGACGGAGAGAGAGACAGACAGATGGATGAGTGTGGCAGACGGAGAGAGAGACAGACAGACAGATGGATGAGTGTGGCAGACGGAGAGAGAGACAGACAGGTGGATGAGTGTGGCAGACGGAGAGAGAGACAGACAGATGGATGAGTGTGGCAGACGGAGAGAGAGACAGACAGATGGATGAGTGTGGCAGACGGAGAGAGAGAGACAGACAGATGGATGAGTGTGGCAGACGGAGAGAGAGACAGACAGATGGATGAGTGTGGCAGACGGAGAGAGAGACAGACAGACAGATGGATGAGTGTGGCAGAGGAGAGAGAGACAGACAGGTGGATGAGTGTGGCAGACGGAGAGAGAGACAGACAGATGGATGAGTGTGGCAGACGGAGAGAGAGACAGACAGATGGATGAGTGTGGCAGACGGAGAGAGAGACAGACAGGTGGATGAGTGTGGCAGACGGAGAGAGAGACAGACAGGTGGATGAGTGTGGCAGACGGAGAGAGAGACAGACAGATGGATGAGTGTGGCAGACGGAGAGAGAGACAGACAGATGGATGAGTGTGGCAGACGGAGAGAGAGAGACAGACAGATGGATGAGTGTGGCAGACGGAGAGAGAGACAGACAGACAGATGGATGAGTGTGGCAGACGGAGAGAGAGACAGACAGGTGGATGAGTGTGGCAGACGGAGAGAGAGACAGACAGATGGATGAGTGTGGCAGACGGAGAGAGAGACAGACAGATGGATGAGTGTGGCAGACGGAGAGAGAGACAGACAGACAGATGGATGAGTGTGGCAGACGGAGAGAGAGACAGACAGGTGGATGAGTGTGGCAGACGGAGAGAGAGAGAGAGACAGATGGATGAGTGTGGCAGACGGAGAGAGAGAGAGACAGACAGATGGATGAGTGTGGCAGACGGAGAGAGAGAGACAGATGGATGAGTGTGGCAGACGGAGAGAGAGAGACAGACAGATGGATGAGTGTGGCAGACGGAGAGAGAGACAGGTGGATGAGTGTGGCAGACGGAGAGAGAGAGACAGACAGATGGATGAGTGTGGAAAGGCTTTAAAGGTGCAACCAGTGATCCAAATGTAAACAAATGGGCAGCCACCAAAAATGTAAGAATACACAGTGATGGAAACGATGTTTTCACTAATCTAGTGCAGTGGTTCCCAAAGTAGGGGTCGCGACCCAAAGGTGGGCCGCGAGCAGCCACGGGTGGGCCGCGAGATGATTTTTTTTTTTTTTTTTTTTTGTCAGGCCACTGAACTTAGAAGCAGGCCAGGACAGTGTTTCTAGTTGTATTCTAAAATTCTATTCTATTGTATTCTAAAATGTGACTATATGGTTTTATATTAACTTAATAAATAAACAAAAACGAAAATTCTACTTATTTCAACGAACATTTCAAACTAAATAACAGATTATGCACATAAAACGCTGAAAACAACCGAAGCAACAATAGTATTTTAATGAGGCTATTATTATTATCATTATTATTTTGCAACAAGTTAGCCCTCTCATAAATAGCACATATAAATGAATAACTAACTTGAACTAACTTAATAGGATTGAAGTGATATTTGGCTTAAAAAATCGGTCGCCTGGCAAAAAAAAAAAAAAAAAAAGCCAGACGATGTGCATTGGGCCGCGGCTCTCTGGCGCCTTATTTTCTGGGCCCCGGCCTGAAAAGTTTGGGAACCCCTGATCTAGTGGACTAACACTAAAGAACGGGTAAATAGTGAGTTGCATTGTGTTTGTTGACGTTGGTAATGTCTGCAAACAGTAAAATAGACCCATATTCTGCTTTGTTTATGGGTTATTAAGAAAGTTCCAAAAACTTTACTCTCCATCTGGAGATCAAACTCTTGAATAATGTATGTAATGGTAAATGGACTGCATTTATATACTGTAGCACTTTTATCCGAAGCGCTTTACAACGTATGGCTCACATTCACCCGTTCACTCACACATTCACACACCGACGGTGGAGGCGACCAATGCAAGGTGCCGACCTGCTCATCTGGAGCGGTTAGGGATCGAGTGTCTTGGTCAAGGAAACCGGGAGCCTTCCGATTACCAGACGACTGTGCTCTACCTCCTGAGCCACTGTCGTCCCACTGTATGTATACTAGTCTGTACTAGGGATGGGCATTTTTAAGAAAAATCCAGATCGATTGATTGCATGCTATACTCGGGTGATCGTGTATAAAAGGGAAAAAAAGAATATATAAATAAACGTTTTACTTAATTTGGTTCATTCACGTATATGTTTAAGGAAACCAACAAACAGTTATAATCTTACACATACATGTGAAACAAATATGTAAAAAAGAATAATAATAATAATAATAATAATAATAATAATAATAATAATAATAATAATAATAGTAATAATAATAATAATAATAATAATAATAATAATAATAATAATAATAATAATAATAATAATAATAATAACAATAATAATAATAATAATAAAAAATATTTAAAAAAAGAAAATCATAAAAATTATTAATAATTTAAGATAGATTTTTCTCATAGCTACAAGTAATCGATTACTCACGCCCATCCCTATAGTCTGTACCCCACAAGTATGGTAAAAGAAAAACACATCTGGAATAGGGCTTTACCAGCAAGAAGATGATGATGGATGGAGAGAGAAAGAGAAAGAGAGAAAGACTGGCGCTGCCTTGTTTCTCAGTTCAGCTCATTCTGTTCCGTGGCTGTGGAACGCATAGTGTAGGTACATAGTGTGTGTGTGTGTGTGTGTGTGTGTGTGTGTGTGTGTGTGTGTGTGTGTGTGTGTGTAGGTGTGTGTGTGTGTGTGTGTGTGTGTGTGTGTGTAGGTACATAGAGTGTGTGTGTGTGTGTGTGTGTGTGTGTGTGTGTGTAGGTACATAGTGTGTGTGTGTGTGTGTGTGTGTGTGTGTGTGTGTGTGTGTGTGTGTAGGTACATAGTGTGTGTGTGTGTGTGTGTGTGTGTGTGTGTAGGTACATAGAGTGTGTGTGTGTGTGTGTGTGTGTGTGTGTGTGTGTGTGTGTGTGTGTGTGTGTGTGTGTGTGTGTAGGTACATAGTGTGTGTGTGTACGTGTGCAACTTCGGAAGGCGGCAGCAGGAGGCTGAGCTGTCACATTGATCTCGCAGGATGCCATGCGTGTCACACACGTGAACGCCAGCGAGCTGGTTCCTGCGATACAGCTTTGTCACAGCAAGAACACGCTTTCATCGTGCGTCACTTTTCTCTTTTCTCTTTTCTCTCTCTCTCTCTCTCTCTCTCTCTCGCTCTCTCTCTCTCTCTCTCTCTCTCTCTCTCTCTCTCTCTCTCTCTCTCTCTCTCTCTCTCTCTCTCTCTCTCCCCCTCATCGCCAATTACACTGATCTACATGTCATCCGGTATCCCTAGACACATACTTAGAAAAAATCTGAAGTATTACAAGACAATACGAAGCATATTGTATAACCTACTAGTGTGAGCTCAAAATCTTTAATGCATATAATAAAATGTTTAATATTTGGCTCCACGCTTATCTCACATCATGAATTTGGACGTGAGATCACAAAGTTGTTGTATGTTTTTGACGTACTAAAATGCTAAAATACAAAAAAAATAAAACCATTTATGCAAACAGCATGCAGAGACTTTCTCTCAACAACTCTTAACCTCTTAAGCCCGGAGCCCTATTTTCAGAAAATCCGCCTAAAATACATACCTAAGCAAATGGAAGATCGTTCCACTTCTACAAGGTCCATTTGCATGTTCTTGGTATCTAGGGACATCCATGGACCTCAGTGAATGTATTCCCAGTGTCAGAAATATTGTGTCTATTACTAGGCTTGCTTAAATTGTGATGAAACAAAGGAGAATATGAATTATGATTTTTCTTTGAATCTTTGACAGTGAATAACACCATGCTTAAAAATGACCAGACATAAGCAACTGCCACTGAGCTCGTTCGGTACCTTCTTGAGATCATGTGTACAAAATATCTAAGGAAATTGATAAAGGGAAGATGATTAAACAGAAGGTTTTGTAGATACAGTACTGAATTCTGCCATCCGGACCCATGCAATTTGAAATATTATTACACACACTATGGATCGGGCGAAATCTACTCTTTCCAATGGCAGAGTTAAATTTGGATTTAGTATCACCAGGCGTGCATGAAGAACAGAATGAAATCTACTGTATGTACAGTATGTTTTTTATTCTTGCGACAGCTCCGCCATTTTTAAACTGATTTCAAATCGGATGGTTGCTAAATGTTCGCAATAGGGGAGACAAACTAACTGCGCTCCAATATATGCCAATAACGTTCAGTTTTGTTCAGTTTTCAGTAATTTGCTTGAAGGCAGCTAGAAGCCATTGGGTAGTGTAGTTCTTCGAAATTCCAATGCTCATTGAGAGCTCTGGATGTCCTCTTCTCAAAATGACTACAATCGTCATCATTCAGCGACGGCTGCTAATTAAAAATGGCGGATCTCCGCGATAAATACTACACATTTCAAAAACTAAAATCTCACTAATAACACTTTAACCTATTGGTAAACAAAGGTATTGCTGAAAATATACACTATGACTGCTGTTGTGACATGGTTAGGATGTTTACTCTTGAAAACGTTTGGAGAAAAAAAACAATAATTATGTCAGACAGTCTAGAGAGAATGATTTATGATGTGATGTCATTTACGGTCCGGTACCGGGTGGAAGAGGTTAAGGTAAATATAGAATGAACACCATTGGATTTAATCAAGTATGGAGTGCAATATTACAAGTTTTTACATCTATTTAAAAAAATTATAATATATAATAATAATATAATAAAATATAATATAATATATTATTAAATATATTATGTTCTTGCTCTCTCTCCCTATTTATCCAACCTCATCACTTTCTCTTGTATTCTCTCTCCATCTCAGGGTGACGGCTGTCAGAGGATCTGAAACAAAGGAAGAGGAGGAATTGGAGGAAGGAGGATGAGGAAAGAGGGGAGATGACCGAACCTGATGACCTTAGGCCCCCCCCCTTTAAACCCCCCCCCCCTGCCCCTCCTCAAGCATACACACGTTTTGTTTTTCTACTTGTTTATTTAAAGCCCAACAGTTGGCTTTCTGGTAATGAAGTAAATGGGAAAAATACTGACTACTGAATACTGTATCTTTCTTTTTTTTCTTCTCACTTCTCTTTCTTCTCTTCTCTATCTTTCTACAATAGTACTCCATTTAATTGACGGTATCAAAGCACTGCAGTTGCTTTGAAGCGGAGCTTGAAAAGAAAACTATTCTCGAACAGAAACAGAATTGTATCGATTTCGTTTTTATGTTCCCGACACATAATAATGTTCCTGGCATGTTCCAAAAAATTTGGTTAATGACGTAGTCAACTTTCTTGGTTTTGGGAGGAATTGGCCTATACCATGTTGTTTTCGCCTGTCACTGTGCTCGACAAACCGTCAAGTAGCCAAGGATAACCTTTTCTGTGTGAATGGCATTTAGTAAGGTAAGCTGAGATCAGCTGAAACACACAGTTATACACCTACGAACTGTCAGCAATATTAATATTGCGCTGAAAATAAATAACAGTGGGCTTTACCTTCGTTTTTTTTCTCCCTTCCGACTCGAAGATGAGTTTTACATAGAGGGCGAGTTGCATATAAATTCCTCATTATCTCTGTTGTTGAGGTGAGATGTGTGTGTGTGTGTGTGTGAGCGAGTTGTGTGAGTGTGTGTGCACGCATGCATGCTTGTGTGTAAGTGCACAATTGTGTGTGTGTGTGTATGTGTGTGTCTCACAGATCTTCCACTGCAGACCCATAATGCACAGCCCGTGGCACACAAACTTTGATTGGATTAATTAATAGTCGTTATCAGATGTTGCCATTGGCCACCCAGTGTTTCTGTGCTTGTGTGTGTGTGTGTGTGTTTGTGTGTGTGTGTGTACATGCATCTATGTTTGTGTGTGTGTGTGTACATGCATCTGTGTTTGTGTGTGTGTTTGTGTGTGTGTGTGTGTGTGTGTGTGTGTGTTTGTGTGTGTGTTTGTGTGTGTGTTTGTGTGTTTGTGTGTGTGTGTGTGTGTGTGTGTGTGCCTGTAGGAGTATGTCAGAGGAAGTACAGTATGTATCTATGTGTGTGTGTGTCTGTGTACATGCATCTGTGTTTGTGTGTGCGTGTGTGTACATGCATCTGTGTTTGTGTGTGCGTGTGTGTACATGCATCTGTGTTTGTGTGTGTGTGTGTGTGTGTGTACATGCATCTGTGTTTGTGTGTGCGTGTGTGCACAAGCATCTGTGTTTGTGTGTGTGTGTGTGTGTGTGTGTACATGCATCTGTGTTTGTGTGTGTGTGTGTGTGTACATGCATCTGTGTTTGTGTGTGTGTGTGTGTGTGTGTGTGTGTACATGCATCTATGTTTGTGTGTGTGTGTACATGCATCTGTGTTTGTGTGTGTGTGTGTGTGTGTGTACATGCATCTGTGTTTGTGTGTGTGTGTGTGTGTGTGTGTGTGTGTGTGTGTGTGTAAATGCATCTGTGTTTCTGTGTGTGTACATGCATCTGTGTGTGTGTGTGTGTGTGTGTGTGTGTGTGTGTGTGTGTGTGTGTGTGTGTGTGTGTGTGTGTGTCCACATGCTGATGACGATGCCCTTGTAGATTACATGGAGAGTGCAATCTGTGCTGAGCACCGGCAGCCCTTAGAGGGCGGATTAGGGGATAAACTGTGTCACTACACACACACACACACACACACACACACACACACACACACACACACACACACACACACACACACACACACACACACACACACACACACACACACACACACACACAGTAGTGCTGCTGGGCTGCACTATGGGGACAGTAGATGCAGGAAGGTGGTGAGCATGCTCCGTTGTTGTGCACATACTGTACACGCATGTTCATTTATCTGCATTTGCACATGTGCTGACTGCTTGATTATGTGGTCGCTGCTGCTGCAGGCCGTGTGTGAGAGAGGAGGAGAGATATGAACTAGGTGTTGTGTTTTTTGTATTCCTCAAAGATGGATAGAGAGAGGGAGGGAGACAGAGAGAGATCAATACAGGCAGAGAGAGAGAGACATACAGGCAGAGAGAGAGAGAGAGAGAGAGAGACATACAGGCAGAGAGAGAGAGACATACATGCAGAGAGAGAGAGAGAGAGAGAGAGAGAGAGAGAGACATACAGGCAGAGAGAGAGACATACAGGCTGAGAGAGAGAGAGAGACATACAGGCAGAGAGAGAGAGACATACAGGCAGAGAGAGAGAGACATACAGGCAGAGAGAGAGAGACATACAGGCAGAGATAGAGAGACATACAGGCAGAGAGAGAGAGACATACATGCAGAGAGAGAGAGAGAGAGAGAGACATACAGGCAGAGAGAGAGACATACAGGCTGAGAGAGAGAGAGACATACAGGCAGAGCGAGAGAGAGAGAGACATACAGGCAGAGCGAGAGAGACATACAGGCAGAGAGAGATACAGGCAGAGAGAGAGAGACATACAGGCAGAGAGAGAGACAGGCAGAGAGAGAGACATACAGGCAGAGAGAGAGAGACATACAGGCCGAGAGAGAGAGAGACAGAAAGACATAGTGAGAGAGAGACAGGCAGAGAGAGAGAGAGAGAGCGAGCACATGTCTGCATATATATTTCAGAAGTGGGCATCAGGTGCTGACATGTTCCCAGGTTTACAGTGACAGTGAGATTGGGATCCAGGCACATAAAAGCCAGGAGCGTGTCATCTATAAATCTGTGAGGCCTCATTTCCTCCTTCTCCGTTCCCCTATCTTACCCCACCAATCACCATCGGCTGCTCGTTTCTAGCTCTCACACACACACATACACACACACACACGCACATGCACACACACACACACACACACACACACACACACACACACACACACGCATGCACGCACACACGCATGCGCACACGCACACACACACACGCACACACACACACACACACACACACACACACACACACACACACACACACACACACACACACACACACACACACACACACACACACACACACACACACACACACACACACATACAGTAGACTGGCACTTGTGTTCCCCTCCACCCTGATCTCAAGGACACTCGGTCAACATGCACCCTGGTGTTGACAGCTTTACAGCTAAAGTTAGTACCCTGTCCTCCTCCTCCTCCTCCTCCTCCTCCGCCTCCTCCTCCTCCCACTCCTCCTCCTCCCCCTCCCCCTCCTCCTCCTCCTCCTCCTTCTCCTCCTCCTCCTCCTTCTCCTCCTCCTCCTCCTCCTCCCCCCCCTCTCCCACATCGGCCGGCTGGACATCCCACTCCTTTCACTTGTGGTTTTAACCTCTTATCTACTCGTTCCAACGGCAGAGTTCAATTTGGATTTAGTATCACCAGGCATGCGTGAAGAACAGAGAACGAAATCTACTGTATGTACAGTAGGTTTTTCATTCTCGCAACAGCTCCGCCACTTTGAAACTGATTTCAAATCGGATGGTTGCTAAATGTTCACAATAAGGGAGATAAACTAACTGCGCTCCAATATATGCCAATGATGTTCAGTTTTGTGGTATATAATCCAGACTAATAAAAGAAATAAAAAAAATTCATACACAAGTAATTTGCTCGAAGGCAGCTAGAATCCGTTGGGAAGTGTAGTTTCTAGAAATTCCAATGCTCATTGAGAGCTCTGGATGTCCTCTTCTCAAAATGACTACAATATCCATCATTCAGCGACGGCCGCTAATTCAAAATGGCGGATCTCCGCGATCAAAACAACACATTTCAAAAACTAAAATCTCACTAATAACACTTTAACCTGTTAATCTGTAGACCGTTTTCGCCTAAATTTACATGCCTAAGTAAATGGAAGATTGCTCCACTTCTGCAAGGTCAATTTGCATGTTCTTGGTATCTAGGAACATCTAGGGACCTGGGGGTATGTATTTCCAGTGTCAAAAATATTGTGTCTGTTACTAGTAATTATTCAATTGTAATGAATAAATTAATTATGATTAATTATGATTTATGATTTTGATGATGATGATCAAAAATGTATACGGGTAGGAGAAAATGCTCACTGAGCTCATTCACCACCTTATTGAGATCATGCAAAAAATCTAAGCAAATGAACCGTGGGAAGATGATTAAACAGAAGGATTTGTAGATACAGTAATGAATGATAATCGACTTTAATTATAAATTCATATTTGACCTTGAACTTCACCTTGACCTTATTATGGCCAAATCATACATCTATGGATAGGGAAAATGCTCCTCTTTCCAATGGCAGGGTTGAATCTGGATTTAGTCATTTCTTGTGGTTTTTACAATAATTAGCATTTTCCGATAAATTTGTATTTCCGATAAATCGTATAAAACATCGGTAAAAATGAAAATATACACTTTGACTACTGTTTTTGATAGGGTTATGGTCTTTACTCTTGGCTACAAAAAAGATATTTAAAAACATTGACCTCTTAACATCCAAGGGCCCACATGTGGACGATTCTTTGCCGACCTCTAGTGGCTCGGGTGTGCATTTCTTTTAATACAATATATAGATAGAATTATAGCCCTATTTGTTGCCTGTCGATTGCCCTTTCAGGTGACAAAATCCGTCAGCGGTTCTCGAGTTACATGCCGATATGTGAGGCGTGCCCCAAAGTACGCAAAAGTACACATTACCACCCCCGACTCCCAGGGCTCTAGCTTTGTCAATCATTTGGCGATCTTGAAAATCTTTGCACAGGGTTGTAGCCAATGAGTGTGGCTTTCCAATGCTACCCCATTATATGATAATTGGGGATCTAATACGGTCTCTATTGATCGATTTTTGATAAAGAAAAGCAGGGTCCCCCTATAGGGGGACCTTAAGGCTTAACTGGTTAACCTATTGGTAAACAAACGTATTGTTGAAAATATACACTATGACTGCTGTTGTGACATGGTTAGGATGTTTACGCTTGAATACGTTTAAAAACGATAATTATGTCAGACAGTCTAGAGAGAATGATTTATGACGTGATGTCATTTGCAGTCCGGTACCACAGCAGGACCACAGCAGGACCACAGCAGGACCACAGCAGGACCACAGGATCACAGCAGGACCACAGGAGGACCACAGCAGGACCACAGCAGGACCACAGCAGGACCACAGCAGGACCACAGCAGGACCACAGGATCACAGCAGGACCACAGGATCACAGCAGGACCACAGCAGGACCACAGCAGGACCACAGGATCACAGCAGGACCACAGGATCACAGCAGGACCACAGCAGGACCACAGGATCACAGCAGGACCACAGCAGGACCACAGCAGGACCACAGGACCACAGCAGGACCACAGCAGGACCACAGCAGGACCACAACATGACCACAGGATCACAGCAGGACCACAGCAGGACCACAGCAGGACCACAGCAGGACCACAGCAGGACCACAGCAGGACCACAGGATCACAGCAGGACCACAGCAGGACCACAGCAGGACCACAGCAGGACCACAGCAGGACCACAGGATCACAGCATGACCACAGCAGGACCACAGCAGGACCACATGACCACAGCAGGACCACAGCAGGACCACAGCAGGACCACAGGACCACAGCAGGACCACAGCAGGACCACAGCAGGACCACAGCAGGACCACAGGATCACAGCAGGACCACAGCAGGACCACAGCAGGACCACAGCAGGACCACAACAGGACCACAGCAGGACCACAGCAGGACCACAGCAGGACCACAGCAGGACCACAGCAGGACCACAGCAGGACCACAGCAGGACCACAGGATCACAGCAGGACCACAGGATCACAGCAGGACCACAGGATCACAGCAGGACCACAGCAGGACCACAGCAGGAACACAGCAGGACCACAGCAGGACCACAGCAGGACCACAGCAGGACCACAGCAGGACCACAGGATCACAGCAGGACCACAGGATCACAGCAGGACCACAGCAGGACCACAGCAGGACCACAGCAGGACCACAGCAGGACCACAGCAGGACCACAGCAGGACCACAGGATCACAGCAGGACCACAGGATCACAGCAGGACCACAGCAGGACCACAGCAGGACCACAGGATCACAGCAGGACCACAGCAGGACCACAGCAGGACCACAGCAGGACCACAGCAGGACCACAGCAGGACCACAGTAGGACCACAGCAGGACCACAGGGCAGACGCAGAAATACCTATCTGTGAACTGGCTGTAGCGCACAGCCAACTGGTTCATGTTATGGTTTGACCATGAGACTCTAGCGCAGAGAGAGAACAGACAACTGGATAGGTTCCAAGAGTTTTTAATATCAAAACTGGGGGTAGAGGATGCTGTCATCTACCTGCTGAACGTGACGTCCATGCCCCGCCCCTTCTTCCTCTGTGTGCGTATCTATCCATCGTGACACACAACACTGACAGGGAGGGCAGTTTGAGGGGGGGCGACGGGGGCATGGCACTCGTTGGCTTCTGTTAGCACACAGGTTATCAAACAGCGGAACGCTCACGCCTCAGATGAGGCTGCCAATCGACAGGTGTGTAGTAGAAGAGATAGAGAGAGTTAATGGTGATGGAAGAAAGACTTCCTCTGAGAAGTCAAAATAGTTGTATTGTATGACACGTCTTTAGTGCCTAATAATCAAAGAGTCGCTTGAATCCCCCGGAACGCTGGGTTGAGTTTAGCTGTGGAGGTCCTACCCTCTCGACAAATGTATCTACAAAGAAGCCTCTTCTAAGCATAATGCTGGTTCACTTCCTTTCAAAAGGTATCTTTTGAGGGGTGGGCGGTTGAGAAAAACAAGTTCTTAGCATCTGCGATTCATTTTATAAAGGTTGTTTTCCACCCTTCTTTCTTCTTCCATAAACCAGATAGTGGTGTCGCTACAGTACAACATCTCTACATGGAACGCTTTGGTACAAGGATCTTCATTGGGTGATCTCACAGTACAGGTCCTGTATACACGTCCCGTATGCGTCTATTCTTTTACCAACGGATTTCCAGTTCTGCGTTCGCGTTCTGCGATCTGATTGGCCACTGATGTTTCTGGTGCGATCTGATTGGCCACTGACGTTTCTGGTCATGTGACATGTGCGCCCAATCGCGTGACACGCCCATTTCCGCCTCGAACAGCAGCAAACTACGTAACGCCTAGTTTATCACTGGTTAAGCTTAGGCAACTCTTTCGAAGTTGGTTAAGGTTAGAGTTTGGAATCAGGGCTGGTGTTCTAATCGCCCTGCTCTAAGACAAACTCTAACCTTAACCAACTTCGAAAGAGCTTAACCGGCGAAAGAACTTGCTGTCACACGATTGGCGCGACCAGAAACGTCAGTGGCCAATCAGAGCGCAAAACGCGAACGCGGAAGCATAAATCCGGATAAGAATAGACGCGTCCTGTATACACGTCCCGTATATATCCCGGGTTTATATCTCTAGTTCCTGAGGGGAAAGAGTGGCAATTTGCCTGCTGTCCACCACAACGCTTGTTAAACTTCAAACGAATCACCTGCACTGACCGTTTGGAAACGGCTCAGAACGACCACACCTGAGAGGAACCTGTGAGGAGGTTCTTGGCAGGGGGTCTGTAGACGGGACGGGGGGATAAGGTAGAGCAGCGGGATCTGGACCTTCAAGAAGTCAAACCCAAGACATTTGATCAAAGCAAAGCGAGACGCTGCAGTAGAAAGCCCCGGGGCTGGGATCTGGGAGCAGCTAATCCCAGAAATCTGTCCAGGCCTCAGCCGGTATGCGGAGAACCCCCTCGGAGGATTCAACCTTCTCACTCTTTTTTCGCCACGCCGCATTGCGCCCGGGACCGTCCCACTTTATCGGGAGGGCCGGGGGGGGGGGCAATGGGACAATTTGTTTAATCTGTCCCTGAATGCCTTTCTCTTTCTCCTCTCATGGAGTGATATTGTAAAGATGCTCCAAGCTTTCCCCCAGTGAAGCGCCAAGCATAGAGGCCCCCAGGGGGAAATATTTTATTACACATTCTTTCACATTCACACACACACACGCGCACACACGCACGCGCACACACACACACACACACACACACACACACACACACACACACACACACACACACACACACACACACACACACACACACACACACACACACACACACACACACACACACACACACACACAAAGACTATCTCTCTCTGTGTTTCCTTGTGTGAAAGAGACATCTTTGTCCTATATTTCACTCTCAGCTGCCATGCACACGCTCATATTCGGGGGGAGGATATTATTTTGAAAGGTTCCATAATTTACTCCTTTTCAACAAGTTAGTATAGGTCTCTGAGGTCCCGAAAGTCTGTATTGGAATTTAGTTTTTGTTGAAAATACCACTCAGATTATGCATCCCAGCGTGCCTCTATAGGCCCCCTCTGTTTCAGTCCTGTCCTGTTTTAAATGCAAATGAGCTGCTGCTCCCTGCACTTTGTGGCTCGCGATCAAACTTCAGATCAAACTGTGCATCGCAGATCAAATATAAATTAAGATCTGTCCTATTTCTCGCCTAAAATGTTGTCCAAAACATAATTTCAGGTTACGAGCAAGCGCCCATTTTCACACATGCATATTATGAGTCAAGGACCACCGATTTTATTTATTCTATTTTATTCTTATTTTCTTTATATTATTATATTCTTCTTATTCCTATTTTTGTCCTATTGACTACCTAAATGTTTATTGTTGTTCAATTTGAGCAATCTGTAGTGCCGAATTTCCCTCGGGATCATTAAAGGATTTCTATTCTATTCTGTTCTATAACAATAAGCGTACTGTGATTGGTCAGTTGCGTGCGTACAGTGGCAACATTTCTGAGTGGCTTGTTTGGGTTCTTGTCAAAGTTGAACTGCAGAAACTGTACCAAGTACATATTTCACATGTTCCCAGTGATGTTCCCAACCCCCTCAAAACACAGAAAAAAGTTGGGCAATTTCTTTTCTTTTATTTTAGGGAACCATTAGCTGCCTGCAACCTTGTAAATGGGGGTAAAGTTAGGCATCGCCGTAGCCTGCTTTTCTCTTTTGAGTTGTGAGATATAGAGAGCTGGTGACGGTGTGGCACGCAGGCACGGTGCAAACGAATCCCCAGCATATTCTTTTAGCATCTACCGCATAGCTGTCAACATTGGGGTTTGAAAATAAGGGAGATTTCACAGCGCCCCGTCCCACCTTGTCTTCACATACCCCTTACATAGGCAAGGGTGCACATAGTGAATCCTAAATCTCCACTAGGCAACCACTCTTTTTGATATACCTATCACTGCAACAAGGATTGGATGAACTAGTTGCTACAATAAGTGAATCAGAGACCTGGTTGAAAGTGAAATGCTGTGAACATCCCTGCATTAAAAATTAAAATGAATGGAAACGTAAGACATAAATTCAACACTTTATGTAGTAGTATTATCATCTACAGTAGCATTAACATGTTCATCTACACACATGTACTAGTATTTTATACAACCCATCGTTTTTCTCTCCATCAGGTACGGGAACACCTCCTCCCACTTGGTGAGATATTTGCACAAATGTTTAGCCTTTTTTGCAGGTATACCGCATCCCCATTGTCCTCACTTCCGTCCATCTTCGAACAAATGTTTCACGCTGCCGTCCTTCTTCTTCCGGTCTTCCTGTCCACCTGTCTTCACGGCAGCTAATATAGCCTTTTTGTAAGAAGGGCAAAATACGGGACATTTTCGAGAAAATATTGAAACAGGAGGACGGCGGGGAAAAAAGAGAAAAATACAGGAGAAACCCGGGGAAAACGGGAGGGTTGACAGGTATGATCTACCGTAGGTTACAGTAATGATGGCAAATTGCAACAGTGAGGCGTATGGACACTTATTCTCTCTGCCGCTCTCTCTCTATAGATCTTTATAGATCATGCCCCTTCTGTACAGTCAACCCACAGCTCCCAGTACCACCTCACCATAGACCACCCATATAACTATGTATGATAGCACGTATATACCGCATATATACATTATATATTATTTATATTTACTTCATATATATATATACATATCTGTCTGAATATAGCTGCATATAATCCTCCTATATACCTACTTATACACCTGCATATAACCCATATATATATATATATATATATATATATATATATATATATATATATATATATATATATATATATATATATATATATATATATATATATATATATATATATATATATATATATATATATATATATATATGATAGTGTGTGCAATAATGCTGTGTATACCGTGTACTGTCTTTATACCTGTATCACTGTACATATTGGTATTACAACTCTGTACATACATCTGATACTACACCCAGTTTAATCACCTGTACATTGTATATTACTATTGCACTTTACTGTTGTTACATTTGCACTCTAGTTGGATGCCAAACTTATTTTCGTTGTACTGTACTTGTGCTGTATAATGACAATACATTTGAATCTAATCGAATTTAATCGGAGGACACACACACACACGCACACTTTTTTCTCCACGCTGATGTCTCGCCTCATTAGGTCGCCTGCGAGGAGGATCTGAACACCCCTTCACTCCCACGGCCCATTAAGTGGAAATGTTTTGGTGCTGTGAGGCCAATTAATGATCTGTGTCTGTGTATAGTTATTTTTTGTGTGTGCATGTATGTTTTTCTCTCTCCGCCACCAACCACCTATTTACTTGAGTCCTTATTGTCAGCATTACTCCTCATTGCTGTGGTCATGAACCAAGCTCAAGGTACAGACAAAAACAAGGGAGACCACCACACAAGTACTTAAGGTTTTTAAAGAAAAGTAATTTAATTAAGCTATTAAACTATGTACAAAAGTAATTAAAGAATGAGTGGATCAGTATTATCAGTAATGTAGTGAGTGCATGAATGAATCAGTGTGTGGTGCGTGTAAGTGAGAAGATGAGAAACAAACAAACCAAACCAAAACAAACAAAACCAAAATGCCATGACCTGGAGGAGAGAGACAGAGACCAGAGGCAGCCTCTCTCTGATGTCCTGCCTGGGACATCTCGGCCCAGGTGTGCCCCAATTAGCTGACGAGCCTCCCCCAGCTGTGCTCTGCCAGCCAGAGCAGAGGAAGACAACACAGTGTGGGGGAGGGTCGTCACACTGTCTATCGAAGGACACAACTTTGTGAATTGGTGTGATGAGAATTACTTGGACCTCAATGTCTCTAAGACTAAGGACATGATAATTGACTTCAGACACAACCCCGATCATCAAGCCAGTGTAGCTAGTGTAATTCACGATGAGGACGTCCAGATTGTTGAATCGTACAAATACCTGGGAAACTGTGTTTGACTGTAAACTGAAGTTCAACTTAAATACAGAGTCTATTGTTAAAAAAGGTCAGCAGAGGATCTACCTGCTGAGAAAGCTGAACTCTTTTAATGTTAGTGCGAAGATCCTGAGCACTTTTTATAGTTCTTTTATTGAAAGCCTCCTAACTTTTTCTTTTATCTACTGGTACAGTGGCCTGTCTATTAAAGATAGGAACAGCCTACAGTACATAGTGAAAGTGTGCTCCAAAATAATTGGAGTAAAACAGAGAGACTATGTTCTCTCTGGACGGACCAGGTGGTCAAGAAGGGGACGAGCATCATTAATCAACCCCTCCACGCTCTGTCTCAGCGGTTTTCACTGTTGCCTTCTGGCCGCCGTTATGACGTCCCACCAAGTAGGACCAACCGCTACGCCAAATCTTTTGTCCCCTCGGCTATCAGACTTTTAAACACAGATGGTAGTCATTTTAAGTAGCCTTTTGCACTTGGTTGTCTGTTTTTTTTACTTTTACTTTGCTGGATTGTGTATCAAATGGAGTGTTTCTCTTTTTTTTGCCGTGCTGTCGTTGAGATGTTTTGTTGTTTGTTTATCTTTGTTGCCTGTTGGTGAAGCTGCAAATATGAATTGCCCCACGCAGGATCAATAAAGTTGTCTGAATCTGAATCTGAATCTGAACAACTGTTCACTTGTGTATCCCATAAGTAGGAAAACCTACAGTATCGTGGAGCAAGGAAAACAATGCTGTCTTGTGTTATCTGAGAGGGAGAGAGAGAGAGAGAGAGAGAGAGAGAGAGAGAGAGAGAGAGAGAGAGAGAGAGAGAGAGAGAGAGAGAGAGAGAGAGAGAGAGAGAGAGAGAGAGAGAGAGAGAGAGAGAGAGAGAGGAGAGAGAGAGAGAGAGAGAGAGAGAGAGAGAGAGAGAGAGAGAGAGAGAGAGAGAGAGAGAGAGATTGTCCACAGTTGTATTAGTGGATTTAGGCTTGCAATAGGGCAGGGGTGTCAAACTCATTTTCACAGAGGGCCACATCAGCATTATGGTTGCCCTCAAAGGGCCAAAGACTGTATAAATGTTAATGTAATGTAAAATAAATGTAGCTACTCATTTACATATTGTTAAACATGTTGTTTCTGTATTTATTACTTATTCAAGTTATACATATTGCACACGCATTTGCATAGATGTAAAAATATATGTTAGCTTATGTTATTTTAACAAATTATTGTAGTTTATCAGAACCCCATATTACTCCATTAATCAGTGATCAAACCATTCAAGTAAATAACAAAGAAGAAGATCATCAAATACAAGCTATGACATTAAGTTTGTTCAAAACCTTTTTGTCACAGTCAAGAGGGGCAGAACTAACAACTGAGCTGCAAAGAACACGTGGGGCAGATGTAGCAGATGTTACAAAAACAAATGGCTGCACACAACCTTGCATAGGCCATACATCCAACTAATGGAAGATAGTTTAATTAACTTTAATTAACAGATTGCAGAATGGGTGCAGTACAGTACAGCTCAATACACACAATTGTTAAGGGGATGCAGACCAGAGAAAGACTTTCGACTTGTTTACATCAGGGTCCACCATTTTCAATTCGTAATGAAATTGCTATTATGTGTCTGCATGAACACACAACTGTAACTGTACTAAAAAATAACAAAATAAGGGTTTTCTCAGTTCACAACTATATTGGTAAAGTTTTGGGTGGGACTTGTTTGCGTCCCTACAGCTTCTTATTCAATTGAGCGAGATGCTCGGTTATGTCACACAGCCAGTTTGCATCTGACAGTTCAGACAATATTTCTTCCTTTGTTACCTATTCCGCCTGGATCTTTTTGTATTTGGGCTGTAAAATTGTCAAAGAATGTCTGAGGAGTAAGTGCTTTTGGGTTTTTTCCTTTGTTACTTCATCAATACCTCAGATGTTCAACATACATGTATGTGTAAGAATGTGTAATAACTAAGGCTGTCAAAGTTAAAGCTTTTATTGATGCATTAACCCACAATTATTTTAACGCCGCTATTTTTTAACCCAAGATTCATGTTAAAAAAAAAAAAAATAATAATAATATCTTCTTTTTTTTCAGAGCTCTTGGGGGGCCACATCAAATGACATGGCAGGCCACATTTGGCCCGCGGGCCATGAGTTTGACACCTATGCAATAGGGTGTGCCTCTAGTCCGATTTTTTTGTAATGTTCAAAACGTGATTTCCAAGCAAATGATTATACTTTTTATTGAAAACATTTATTTCATCTTGTCATTGCTCCTTCAATTTGAGCTATTTTTGAAGAGTCTCGTTTTGACTTTATCAAAATGTTCAGCTATTTGTCTGCAGGGACTGTACATAGATCCAACAGCCCATTATTCCGAAATCCCAATAGTCCAAAATAATTTCCTATTGGATCAAAAGCCCATTAGTCCAACAGCCTGCCAAAAAAGCATTGCTCTGAATGGTTAGTTCAAAGCCCATTAGTCCAACAGCCCCCCAAAATACACACTCTCCCTGGAGTGTTTTTCCTTTATCTTTGTATAAATGTAACATGTAAACATGAGGATACTGTTTGCAAAATGCTTGCTTTTTAGTGTGCCCGTTGGCTAAATATTTAATAGATTAAATGAAAGTAATTACATAAAAAATTACAAAAAAAATGTCTATGTACTTTGACTTGCAAACACGAAAATACTATTTGCAAAATGCTTGCTTTTAAGTGTGCCCATTGGCAAACAAAATTCAAGGCTTTAAAAATAATTAAATAAAAATGAACAACATACAACATGACACTTAGCCTATCCTACTGTGGTTGATAGACAGTGGAAACAAGTTAGGAAGTGAGTGTGGCACAGCAGTAGTAAGACATTTACTGTCAACACCACCTCTTAAAGCCACAAATACATTCCTTAAACAACCATTATAAGTCACAGTAATACAGATGCAGTGGAGAAAAAGCTGGTGGTCCTGTCAAATCCACCATGGACACCTCAGGTGTCCTGCCTAGCATATGACATGGCCACAAAATGCTTCAGCCTTATTCTCTTCCTTCATAGCAGAAAAGATTAATTGGATCTTGAGAAAATTATCAGAAGCTTTTGTTTGGTCAATGAAAGAATAATACAATATGGACAGCAGTATCTAAAATGGAGTCTTTGTGGCAAGAAACAAGGGTCCTCGTTTCCAAACGGACATACGTAAAAAACTTACCAAGGAATTCCTTCGTAACTCGATTTACGTACTTATTCGGCATTCTCGAACGGCTTCGTATTGTAAATTCTTTGTAGGATTTACGTACTCGAAAAAGGCAGTCGTAAGTCCGTGTTCTCAACATCTTTCTCTCTGACTAAGTCATTGGGGATTGCCGATACTACAGACATCTGTGGGATTAAATAATCATAATGATAATTAACACGACAATATTTGTATCATTAATAATTACGTTTTGCATTTATAGTCCTGACTCAATGAGGCATCGTGAGCATTACACACACTGCACACTAAATAAATAAGAACTAAACCGATCACCGCGGATATAGCTACTGTATAGTGGAATATACATTAATATGCCATATACTGTCTTCTTCTCTATGCTATTATTCATTGTTGGTTTGATGTATTTCTAATGCTAAATGAAATAACAGCTTAGGGAGGCAGCCCCAGAGCACAGCACACACAAACACACACATATTGTATACGTGCAAAATGAATCGTTCCAGACATACTGTAGAACATGACCTATTAGCATGACACCTCATTTAGTAATGTCAATACTGAACGACTGCACGATTGGCTCTTGACAAGCGGACTACTACTGTCATTGAGTGCGGGGGGTGTAGAATGGTTGAAAGGGGGGCATGGGATGCTTATTGCTCTTATTCTCTTAATTTATTTATAATATTTTATTTAATATTGCCAGTTTAATCGCCCCCCAGTAGGTTCATATTGTGCATTTCCACCATTTCTTCAGGAGTTAATACTTTTTATTACATGGCGTTTTAACATTCGCCGAAATGCTTGATTGTGATTGGTCAATAGCGCTCGGTTGCCCATAGCAGCGGTCCGTTATTACTCGATAACGGACCGCTGCCAAGGGCAACCGAGCAATAATGACCGCTGTTCGCAGCTGGAGCAATCAAGCCCACTGACACACACTGCATCAGTGCAATCAGACACACCTGCCGGCTGCCGGCGATAATAATAATAACTTTATTTGGGCTGACAGAGCCACAGAACAACTGCGTCTGCATTTGATCTCGTCTTGTCGATGGTGTAAAATTAATTAGGTATATTGTTAGTAAGTTAGCCATGTAATAAGTGGGATAATGTATAGCTATACTCGGTCATTGTCGCAAAATAATTGACCTTCACGTTTGACCCCCCCCCCCCCCCCCCCCGTGTGATGCTCTCTCTTTGGAGTTTAGAGGTGGTTTGAATGCATCCATCAATGGACGGAGGAGAACAGAGTGAGGAGACAGATGGGGCGACAGTGGCTCGGGAGGTAGAGCAGTCTTCTTGAAATCTGGAGGTTCCCCGGTTTGATTCCCGCTCCTCCCTGGGCAGCGTGTCGAAGTGTCCTTGAGCAAGACACTTAACCCCTAATTGCTCATGATGAGCAGGTTGGCACCTTGCATGGTTGCCTCCGCCGTCGGCGTGTGGATGTGTGAGTGAACGGGTACAAATGTGAGGAACAAAATTCTAAAGCGTGTTCTAAAGCAACAACAACAACTTGACTGATGCAGTGGGCACGATCAAAATCCAAACATCCCACTTCAGAAACAGGGAATGTGTCACTTTGTAACGTACACACGTTGGTGGTACAAACTAAAATTAGCAAAAATCTGAATCAGTAAAAAAATAAAATTAAGAAAAAAGTATGCAGATTTGATTAGACCCTACCAATGCCCTTAAATCACCTACTCCATGATGAATTGGTATAGACTTCTAGCCAAGAAAGAGACAGGTTGGAAAGCCTAAAAATTAGATGAGCTCACTGTACCACCTCAAGTAGCCTATTGAGACTTTAATGACCAGCTGAGATCATAGCTGATTCTAATCCCATGTGAATCTGCCATGTCTATCGTTTGTAAGGTACAACTTTTAATTATGATTAGTCATTTCAGGCACAAAACTGGCTTCACAGGAGCCAATCAATTTATTTTTTCCTTGTGGCAGTGCATTCATTATTATAGTCATTATTCTGAGGTTATTTTGCCATATGTATATTATATATATATATATATATATATTTATATTAGCCACCAGAAACTCAAATTGCACATCATAATGGGTCGAATCTAGGATGTGATTGTGAAGTCAGGTTCACCTTGGTCAAATCATATCCTGTGGAAATGGGCCTTTGCGGGAGAGTTATTCTCAATTCCAGAAGCCCCCCCCAAAGGTCCTCTGTGAATAATAGTCTATAGGTTAAGGTGACTCCCATTTCACTTGACCACAATGTGCTCACTCACAAGAGCTCTGGGTCACTCACATGGCATTTATATTGGCTGCTATATCTTGTCAACAATAATGCCTCATTCAAGTTAGATTTTCAAATTCCTATTTAGGTTACTATTATTTAACCATTATAAATGTGGACAATAATATATATTTATTGGGTTATTTATATTATTTCTAATAGCACCTATACTATTACCTATAATCTGTTAGAAGCCTTCATTTGACAAAAAAAAAAAAAACACTGACACATTCACGATGTGAAAAAGCGCATAAAATATATACCTAGGTAAATGGAATATTGCTCCACTTCTACAAGGGCTATTTGCATATTCTTGGTATCTAGGTACATCTATGGACCTCAGGGAATGTATTCACAGTGTCAGAAATATTGTGTCTATTACTAGGCTTGCTTAAATTGTGATGAAACAAAGGAGAATATGAATTATGATTTTTCTTTGCATCTTTGACAGTGAATAACACCATGATAATAATAACCAAACTTAAAAAACTGCCACTTCATTCAGTACCCTCTTGAGATCATGTGTACAAAAAATCTAAGGAAATTAATAAAGGGAAGATGATAAAACCGAAGGTTCTGTAGATACAGTACTGAATTCTCCCATCCGGACCAATGCAATTTGAAATATTATTATAGAATATAGAATAGATGCTTATACATTACCTTATTATAGCTAATTCGCACATTTATATATATATACATATATTATCTTTCAAATGCGAGTTCAATTTGGATTTAGTATCACCAGGCGTGCATATAAGAACAGATAATGATATCTACTGTAATGTACTGTATTTTTTAATTTTCCCCACAGTGCAACCGTTTTGAAACTAATTTCAGATTTAATTGTTCCTACATGCTAACAGTAGGGAGGAGAAACTAACTGCGTTTCAATATTTGTCAAAAATGTTACCTTTTGTGGCTTATTATCGCGAATAATAACAGTTATTGACATATTCATAATTCACCTCTGAAGTTTGAACCCCCATAGAACTTGAAGGGAAATGTAGTTCCGAAAAATTCCAACGCTGATCCACAGCTATGCATCCCCTCGACAAAATGGCCGCAAAATAACTACAATTCCCATGATTCAAATTTTCCAAAATGGTCGCCGTCTTGGAATAGACTTCACCAAATCGAGATGTTAAAACTATCCAATGGCACTTTTAACCTATTGCTAAACTAACGTATTGATGATAATATACATTCTACATGCTTTTGTG
>NC_140179.1:100244878-100319635 GCF_963971535.1 Notolepis coatsorum
GTTCATGAATGAATGGATGAGTGAGAACTTTGTTTGGCGGATTGCAGAGTGGGTGCAGTGCAGTGCGGCGCAGTGCACACGGTTGTTGGGGGGATGCAGACCAGAGAAAAACGTTTGTCTTTTTTCAATATCAGTATATTAAATTAGCCATTGTTTTTGATCTGGCCCGCGAAGGAACGGCTTGGGGAAAATCTGGCCCGCGGCAAAACCTAATTGGCGACCCCTGCCGTAAAGCTTGCTAGATACGCTGGCAAGATGGAGGCACAAATGGCCCAGAACGACACAAGAGATTAATGGCGAGGACTACGGACGATAACTGACTACAAAGTCAGCGCCCTTTAAACTTATGTACATTAAACCTGTATGTCTTATTCTTATTACTTGTATTATTGCACAATCACTGCTGGCATGACCATCCGCATTTCACTGTATGCCTTGTATGCCGTGACAAATACACTCTTGACTTGACTTGATTAGGGGTTAAGTGTCTTGCTCAGGGAATGAATGAATGAATGAATGAATGAATGAATGAATGAATGAATGAATGAATGAATGAATGAATGAATGAATGAAAACTTTATTTAACAGATTGCAGAATGGGTACAATACAGTACGGCTCAAATACACACAATGTTAAGGGGATGCAGACCAGAGAAAGACGTTTGTCTTGTTTACATCAGGGTCCCCCATTTTCAATTCATATTGACATTTATGACATACACAACATACATGACATTTATGGCATAGGGACATACAGGTATTTATTTATATGGGGAGGAGACTGTCTATTAGGAGGGGGTGGGGGATTTGGACATTTACGGTGGCCAGTTTCGAATTGCAGACTCCCGTAGGTGCTCTTTAAGAGCGGTTTTGAATGTGGGTAGGGATTCACACTCCTTTACAGCTTTGGGTAGGGCGTTCCACATTGATGTGGCATAATTGCGAAACGTGTTTAGTCCCTTGTTTGAGCCGAATCTGGGTTTAACATGATTTGTTGAGCTTCCTCTGGTGTTGTGGTCGTGGTATTCACTGACCTTTGGGAAGAATTTTGACATGTACATGGGTGCCTTAGTCGTATAGTGTATCTTGTAGACCAGGCCCATTGCAAGTTGCTGTACTCTGTTGTCTACTCTAAGCCATCCTAGGTTGTCAAAGTGGGCAGGGGTGAGGTGGGTTCTAGGGGTAAGGTCAAGGAGTAGTCTGACCAGTTTGTTTTGTCATGTTTGTAATCTTGTTTTTAGCGCCTTTGAGGTGCTTTGGTACCATGAGGTGCAAGCATAGTCGTAGTACCCTTGAATGAGTGCTCCTGCCAGAGTCTTCAGGGTATTCTTGTTTACCAGAGAGGAGATCCGGTACAAGAATCTAGTTCGTTGATTGACTTTTTTTATTACATTGGATGCCATTTTGTCACAGGAAAGATTTGCCTCTAGGATGGAACCCAGGTAGGTAATTTCATCTTTCCTTGTGACAATATTGTCACCCACTGTAACTGAGAAGCTGTCGGTCTTGCTGAGTTTGTTATTTGAACCGAAGAGAATGGACTCTGTTTTGCCCATGTGTAATGATAGTTTGTTATCAGCGAGCCATATGCAGATTGAGGGTTTTTTCAACCTGCAACTTGTTCTTGTCAGAGACAAGCAGGGCTGAGTCGTCCGCAAACAGGAACAAGTTGCAGTCACAAGCTGACGACATGTAATTTGCATAAATTAGGAACAGTAGCGGTCCTAGTATGCTTCCTTGTGGAACACCACAGCTCACTGTGAGGGGGGGGGGGGGTAGAGTACCGTTTACCTCCACCATCTGTTCTCTCCCCTCCAGGTAGGATTGCATCCAGCTCACTGATAAACTATCAAAACCAATTGCTTTTAGCTTGTCAATCAGAATGGAGTGATTGACAGTGTCAAAGGCCTTTTGTAGGTCCAGCATGACCATGGCGCAGTATTTGCCCGCGTCCACCTCTTGTTTGATGTGGTCATTCAAATAGAGAAGGCATGTGTCAGTGGAGTGGGATGTTCTGAAGCCAGATTGGAATTCGTAGATTAGATTTTTTTCCGCCAGGTACTTTTCGACCTGTTCGTAGACTATTTTCTCCATGACTTTCGAGATGGAGGTAAGAATAGAAACAGGGCGGTAGTTGCCTGGGTAATTTGCTGCCCTTTTTGTGCAGAGGGGTCACTCTCGCAATTTTGAAGTCCTTGGGGATGTGTCCCTGTTTTATAGAGAGGTTTATTATGTGTGTGATGACTGGGGTGATGGCGGCTGCTGAGTCTCTGAGGAATTTGGAGGGGATGTTGTCATGGCCAGTGGCCTTGTTAGGTTGGAGGGCGCTCAGTTTTTTGAGTACCTCATTGGTTGTTACCATTTCCAGTTTGAAGTCGTCTTTGCGGACCCCTAGGTTTTTGTAGTATGCTACTATGTGTTCTACCCCATAAAGCCCTGAGTGGGAGGGTAGTTTGTTTACCAGTGTTGTGGCTATGTTTGTGAAGAAGATGTTTAAGTAATTGGCTACATCCAGCTTGTCTGTGATGAGCGTGTTGTCCGTCTTTATGTTTATGTTTGAGAATCTGGTTTTAAGTTTAAGGGACACATCGACACGCTGCCCGGGAATCGAACCGGGAACCTCCGGATTGCCTAGACGACTGCTCTACCTCCCGAGCCACTGTCGCCCCCGATGTGTGCATGAGAGAGAGAAAGAGAGAGAGAGGAAGGAGGAGCAGGTGAAATGTGAGGTGCATGAGAGAGAGAGAGAGAGAGAGAGAGAGAGAGAGAGAGAGAGAGAGAGAGAGAGAGAGAGAGAGAGCAGGTGAAATGTGAGATAGTGTGCATGAGAGAGAGAGAGAGAGAGAGAGAGACTCCCTGGGCATAAATCACTCGCCAACACTTTTCTCTTTTATTTCCTCAATTTCCTTGTTTTTTCTAGAGATGCGGAGGGACCATGAAGGGGGAAAGATAAAGGAAGTGAGATGAAAACGGGTGGTGGGGGAGAGGGGTGGGGGTAACACAAAGGACAGGGAAGTCAGAGGAGCATCGGGAGGAGGGGAGAGGAGAAGAGGGGATGGAGGAGGAGGAGGAGGAGGAGGAGGGGAGAGGAGAGAAAATGAAGCGATATCAGCAAGGAGGGGGAAAAAACAAGGAAATTGAGAGGAAATAAAAGAGAAAAGTGTTGCCGAGTGATTTATGCCCAGGGAGTCTCTCTCTCTCTCCCTCTCTCTCTCTCTCTCTCTCTCTCTCTCTCTCTCTCTCTCTCTCTCTCTCTCTCTCTCTCTCTCTCTCTCTCTCTCTCCCTCTCTCTTTCTCCCTGGGAAGCTGCCCACGTACTGGTTCACTAACACAGAAGGCAGGAGGGGGATATATGGGGAGGGGATGGGAATGTCATTATATCACGTACAGTATAAGGTGTGTGTGTGGGGGATTATAGGGATCCCTGTATGTTGCCCCCCCCCCCCACCGCTGCGCTACTTATCCTCCCCACTGCGGCCAGGTCAAACATACATCTCCTGGGCAGTGGGCCAGCGCCATGCTCCAGTGCACTGGAGGGAGGAGCAGAGGGAAGAGAGTATATGATGATGTACGGTTGGTGGGGGGCGGATGGGGGCGGATGGGCAGTATAGCTATAGGTACCAGGGGTGCAGCTGTGATAGATCGAATATGGAAGCTGTGTGAAGGGTTTGTGTTAAGAGATAGACATTAAATACGTGTGCGGGTAGATGACCTTTTATGATTATCTATATGCTTTTTATGATATTCATTCATAACTTAGCCTTGATTATTTAACAGAAAAAAAGGTGGAATGAGCATGGGTTTCACGACTAAACATTTTAAAGTTTACCGTTTTTACTTAAACGTAACTTAACCCTACTGTAAAGCTGATATTATCTATTGAACCTTTTTATGAAGAGTGATCTTCTTTATTTATTTTGTATGCATTCACAGAGCTTTTGGAAATGTGCAGAATAAAAGTATAGTTTCTTTTTTTACCCCAAAATAAATAATTGATAAAAAAAAATTGCGGGTCCAAAATCAATATTGTTGTTTACCTGTTGCAGACAGACCTCCCTACTTCCCATTTCCCCACGTGGAATGCACATGATTGGATAAAAGACATGCTGGTGCTGTAGTGCGACATCTAGTGGCTGAATGTTATCTATAGCGTCTTTAACCTAACATCCCTGGGGAAACACCACATCCCGCCTTACCCTAGAATAGAGATCTAAAAGAGTATTAATGTAAATCATCGTTTTTCTAAGTTATAATGTACAGAATGCAGAGACACCTCCAGTTACCCACCTCCCCCTTTGGTCTTATTAACCATAGCATAGAGTTTATGATGACCACATATCCACATTTCCAAGCCGAATCCTTGATATCATGTGACTAAAACTCCATACACTATCTTATTGCTATGTAAAAAAAACTGATTTTATATGTTTATATGTGCTCATTTCATGTCTATTCTATTCTACTACTTATTGCACTGCACTATTGCACTATTTCTGTTCTATCTTACTCTTTATTATTGTCTATTTTTAAAACTGAATCAAACCATAAACAAGGTGGCCTGTTGGGATGTTAGATCCTAATGTGAAAAACTGTGATTTTATATGTCTGAACTTTATGTGCAAATTTCATGCCTGTATTTTTTTCTGTTGTGAAGCACTTTGAGCTGCAGTCTCTGTATGAAAGGTGCTATACAAATAAAGTGTATTATTATTATTATTATTATTATTATTATTATTATTATTATTATTATTATTATTATTATTATTATTATTATTATTATTATTATTATTATTATTATTATTATTACACACGTAGTGCATGTTTTGGGCAAACATTGCATCTTTGTCAGAATACTGTCATCAGCAAAGCGCAGAGCGCTCCTCGCCGGCAACGCTTGCGTTTAAGCCGGGAAAATTCATCTTCTGGGTTTTTTCCTGAAAATGATTGCTGTGGCACCCCTGCTTTAACAGATGGCAGGTCCACAATGGATGAGAGGGATGGTGGAGGGAAGATGGAGGAGAGCAAAAGCTTTGATGACACTCAAGGTAAAGTCGATGCAGCTCGTAGACAACGGCGGGGCAGAAATGACGTTTTTAACTGCTGTGCTGCTGTGCATTTGCTGTCACATTACTGCTGGATCGCTCATACATTCAAATGGCCAAATGACCTCTCCATAGGGAGGTGTAGTGGTGACGTCATTGCCGTTTTTCGTGTTCCACCCTCTGTCCAACGCAATGTATTTCCCCATTGCCCATTTCTAAATCGTCTCGTTTAAAACAAATAAAGCATTAACATTGGCATGGTGTACCTTTCTGTGCTTATTCATCCACAATCTATAGCTCAACATGAAAATATTCGCAATTAATCGTAAAAAGAAATCGCCAAATTTTATTTCAACCAAAAATGCTTAAACAACAATGTTAGTGATAGAAGGGAACTCATTTTGTGCAAAAATGGAAAGCTTTTCAATTTCCATGCGGCAGAATTGTTACAATAGCCGATAATCCATTTTCCCAATGATAAATCCATACGGGTGGAACAACCAGTGACATCAGACTACACCTCCCTATAGCTGGATAGAAATACACACACATGATCTCTATCTCTCTCTCTATCTGTGATTTAAATATCACCACTGAGACGTGACACACATAGGTACACACACATAGAGGAATACAGTACACGCATGCAGAGATTTGACACATTTACACACATCCATGGTCCATCACACATACAGTAAGTGCCCTGTGCATCTGCATCTAATTTCACACTGGGCCATTTCCTCTGATTATCTCTTGGTCTCACATGGCTCTGAACCAAGGGGCCCTTCTCCTACTAGAACACGCTTGACTGGCAGCTTCTCTTGTCTGTGCTGAAAGTCCAGCGTAACGTACAATAACACACACCTCCATTACGTGCTGCATGATTGTCATCTGTGTGTGTGTGCCGCATACACACACCTGCAACAACCTGTATTACTGTGCATCAGCATGACCTGTCATTAGTGATGCACGATATATCGGCCGCCGATATAATATCGGCCGATATGGCAGTTTTTTTACACATCGGTATCGATCCGATATCAAGATAGGGCCGATATTAAAAAAAAAAAAAAAAAAAAAAATAATATTTTTTTTCTTCTTTTTACATGTTTTGGCCTTAAATAGTTTCAAAATATCAGTCATTTCTGAAAATAAGTTACAAAAGTAAAAAAAATTATGCGTTTTGGAAAATAGCTCTTTATTTGATTATCATAAAAAAGTGTTTTCTATACAGAGATATCGACATCGGTAAATATCGGTATCGGCCAGAACAGCAATATTAATATCGGTTATCGGTATCGGCCACAATTTTCACATCGGTGCATCACTACCTGTCATCTGTCAATTGCATATTCCATCTCTGTCAGATGCCTATACAAATCAGTATTCAACCGCACTGTATTCCTATAGCACATATTGTAGCAGTTGTTAAAGGATAACTTCCCTGGAGTTAGACAAGAAGATGCATACCTTTTTTGTCTCTGTGCGTGCATTTTAGCTTTGGGAATAGACGCTCCGTTAGCATAGCTTAGCTTCATCACTGGAAGTGGGGGAGGACAGTAGCCTTACAGTGCCTTACAGTGTATTGCAAGGTCTGACATTGACCAAACTTGATATGCATGACCTTGGTGGGCTCTAGGTCAACTCCTGAAAAGGGGGTCAATGTCAGACTTTGCAATCAAAAGTAAGGGGGCTAATAACCCTTGCCATAATTTCAGTGCGCCCCTAACTTTTGATTGCAAGGTCTGACATTGACCCCCTTTTCAGGAGTTGACCTAGAGCCCACCAAGGTCATGCATATCAAGTTTGGTCAATGTCAGACCTTGCAATACACTGTAAGGCACTGTAAGGCTACTGTCCTCCCCCACTTCCAGTGATGAAGCTAAGCTATGCTAACGGAGCGTCTATTCCCAAAGCTAAAATGCACGCACAGAGACAAAAAAGGTATGCATCTTCTTGTCTAACTCCAGGGAAGATGTTAAATAAGCTAATTTAAAAAAAAGTGGAGTTATCCTTTAAGGAAAAATAAATTCAAATAATCTGTTAGTCTCTTGATAGTATATGTAGAAGTGAAATACAGGTCTATGTTTTTTGTTTTATTATGATGCTCTATGTTTTTATTATGTTGCTCTATGTTTTTATTATGATGATCTATGTTTTATTATGATGCTCTATGTTTTATTATGATGCTCTATGTTTTATTATGATGCTCTATGTTTTATGATTACTGTCCATGTCCAAAATCAGGGACCATGATGGAAATAAGTGCTTGCACTTTCTCATGTTTTTATCCCTTGGATGCTGTCTTTTACTCCACAATAAAAATCAATCAATCAATCGATCATGGCATATTCCAATTCAAGAATAATGCTATCACAGAATTTAAATTTTTTGATGTAAATTGCATATTCCATCTCTGTGAGATGCCTATACAAATCAGTATTCAACTGCACTGTATTCCTATAGCACATATTGTAGCAGTTGTTAAGGAAAGATACATTCAAATAAATTATGATAAAATAATATAAAATAAACATCTGATTTTCAGATTGGTTCTTTTGAGTGGTTGATTGGATGCTGCTTACCCCACACTCATCCGAGAAACCCTTTGCTGGAAATTGTGGAGTGTGCAAGAGTTTGATGTCAATCCAAGAGTCTTGTCTTGGGACTATCTATCCATTTTCCTGTTTCAAAATAATGGCAATTTTTTGGAGAATGAAGGGTGCTGTTTGCTGTAGACAAAAAAAAATACAACGATACACTCAGTTTGATGCCTGATTTACACATCATCAACATGGCGACTTGCTCGTCAAATATGTTGTGACATTTTGGTGAGTAATAAGATACAGTACGCAAATGCTGGATCTGATCTGCTACGCCTATAGTTTTATAGTTTCTTTTGTGAATTTCGTGAACAGCCGCACAGGGGAGAAGCCGCTAATTTAGATTTAAAGAAACAGCAGCCAAAATGGCCTGTTTGTGGCTGACTGAGCCTGCCTGCTCGAGGGACACAGCCTGCACAGCTGTAACTAGGGGCTTTCTGACCATAAAAACGTGCAAATGTTTGCCAATCGACCGGAAAAAAATGAAGTATTAAACTGGGAAATGGTCATAATATGGGCTTCTTTCTTTGTCTCTGTGTGTGTGTTTATGCATACAAATGACCACTTATAGCATCGGCTGCGAGAGTACCTCATCAAATATGATTATCTCTCAATGTTTGAAATAGATTGCTGCGCAATTGACAACTGTGCGCCAGGAAAACATATCTCTCTGGCTGGCACTTGATGGATTATGTGCGTTTAGCCTGCAGCCTTTCACACAGAGACACAACCGCACTTAACTCTGTGGGTGTGTGAGCGATTTGAAAACCCTTGAAAGGCGAGACACCAGCTGTGCTTTCTGCAGGGTGACGAGTGGTGACCGTTATTGCACCGCCATTGCGTGTGTGACGATATGACGACACTGTTTCCCGTTCAAAAGATCTCTCCACTTCAACAGCTTTCCGGTGCGTAAGATCTCCCATGACGCGACGGGTGGCATTTTGAGAACTGAACCTTCTAAGGATGATGTAAAACTGGCCACTGACAGCTTAGAGAGGAGGTCTAGAATTACAAAATAGAATCCGGGGACGACGCTCTGAGACCAGAACGGGTCTCACGATGTGGGTGGAGAGCACCATACATTTGTATGCACTTATTTGTGTTTCATTACCAACTGTTTCGCCATTTTTCTTTTTTTAACTTACATTTTTATCTGCAAATTTTTTGACTTACAAACATCCACATCAACAACATTACAAGTGACAGACAAAATTATAAGAAAATAACCTCTAAATCAAGTAAAAAAGGACATGAATAATAAATAAAAGTAAACATATTGTGGCATGGGGTCATCAGTACATTGAGTATTTACATTTCAGTCTCTTCTCTTAGTTCCTGTCCTTCTTCTGTGGTGTCGTTCCTAATTGTCCTATCGTCTTCCCATTTTCCCCACCTTGATATGAATTTCTCCTCCTGTAACCTCAGCATATGTGTTATTCTCTCCATTTCTTGTATCGCCTCTACTATTCCTACTAGGAATGCTCGATATTGGCTTTTTTACCGATACCGATATACCGATATTGTCCAACTCATAATTTCCGATACCGATATCAACCGATATCAACCGATACCGATATATGCAGGGTTTCCCCCCCAAAAAACTGAATACTTTCAGGTAATTAACATTACATATCTCTTGTTGTGGAATTAACACAACATTATGCATACTTTTGACAATAAATAAAGTCAGAATTTGTTCTTACTTGCTTGCCTGGGTAAATAAAGGTTCTAGAAATGTAAAAAAAAAAAAAAAAAAAAAAAAGGATTTGAAAACCGATACCGATATTTTCCGATATCACATTTTAATGCCGATATCGGCCGATAATATCGGTAGGCCAATAATATCGGACATCCCTAATTCCTACCCATTGGTCCTTAGTCGGTGGATCTTCCTTGTACCACAGTCTGGTAATTGCTTTCCTGGTTGCCACTAATAGTATCTTTAACAGATATTTGTCTTCCCCCTGTATATCTTCCTGCGTCAGATTTCCTAGATACAGCACTAAGCCTGTCTGGGGTATTTCATATCCTATTATTTCGTTGATTGTCTCTCCTATTCCTTCCCAATAATTTCTTATTTTCTGACATTCCCAGAATATGTGTGTGTGGTTCGCACCCTCTTTTCCACACATTCTCCAACAAAATGTCTGTGCTGGTGCATACATTTGCCTTTTATCCCTGGTGTTATAAAAAATCTAATTATGTTCTTCCATCCAAATTCCCTCCATACCCTTGAACCAGTAGTGCTGTACTTTGCACATGTTGTACCATTCTTCCTCTGTAATCTCGATCTCTAGTTCATTCTCCCACCTTTCTTTTATGTATTTGGTTGGATCCCCCTTACTGTCCATTATTGCTCGGTACATTGCTGATATGACCCTCCCTTTCTTCCCTTCATATGCCCTTACTATCATCCTAATTATTCCATTCTGTTCTTCGTCTTTGTCTCCTCTTATTTCTTTGTTGTAATAGTCTCTAATCTGTAGATATCTAAAGTGGTCCTTATTCTCTAGTCCAAATCTTTCTTTCAGTTTTTGTAGGGTCTGTATTTCTCCCTTTTCTGTCATTGTACATATCGCTGTTACCCCCCCCCCCCCCCCTTTCCCTGTTTCGCCTGTTTTATTGCAACACTACTATCACCGACATCTAAAGGCCCTCCCATAGTCGAGCAGACTGTACACAGAGCAGACTCAGCGGAGGTCCGCGCGGACTCTTTGAGCTTTGATCTCAGCGGACAGCAGACCCACAGCAGAGTCCAAGTGCGACGCTCCTATTTTCTGACGCGCGGACGTCCGCGCCGCTGACTTGGTGTCACACAAAACGCTGCTCGGCGTTTTGGTTGACATCGAACTGCATTTAATGTGACGCCGATCTGCATTTTACTCTGACCACTCGCTCCGTGCCAACTGCCAAGAGAGATGTTTGAATGGCTTTTCTAAATGAAGTGTGTAAAATTGCCAGTTTTATTTCGAAATATTGGAAACGGAGATAACATAGAATGTTATCTCCGTTTCCAATATTTTGAAATAAAACTGGTGCTTTTATTTCATGCAATGCGTGTTTGTCATTTCAGCACCACGCGCTGTCCACCTCAAGCCTATACGGTACATTGCATCTCGCTGCCTATATACCTGTTATTCAAGTGCGTAAAACTGCCCGTTTTATTATCGAAATATTGGAAACGGAGATAACTGTTAGGGTTTGTAACCGACCTCAAACGCAACGGCACAGAGAGAGTTGTTCAGAGTTAGCCAAAGCAAGGGCGTATTTATTTTCAGAGTTACAAGATGGAATGAAGTTGAGCCACCGAACAAACGGGGAATCTGGCATGTGAAGGTTGTTGCGGCTCTGCAGATACTCCCAGTAGGTGGTGGTGAGGAATTGGCTTGTGACGTCTGAAGCGGCTCTGCAGATCCTCCCAGCTTTCACTCCCGGTGGAAACGGAGAGAGAGAGAAATCTGAGTTAGCCCAGCGCACAACAGAAACAGAGAGGTGACTGATCCAGTATATATCCAAGTGACTTGATCTTCGGTGTACCACACACAGTTAGCAGAGTCCAGAGAAAAAACAATACGGTAATCCAAAGTGTAAATCCAACACAAAAATAGGTGAGAACAGTACAAACAAAAACGGGATCTCTTCGGTGTTTCACAAACACACAAAAAACTGATGATCCAAAAGAACTGTTTCCAAAAACTCACCAGAGCGCAACGCGCAAAGCGGGCAGATAACGAGGCGCAGCTCAGAACGGGAAACCAGGTTCTCCACAGGGATTCTCCACGAAAGTCCTGGAGAGCAAAAGACAGCAAACAGCGACGGGGAAGGCAGGCAAATACAGGAGTATTCAGAACGATCCAACATCGATAGTAGGGGGATCAGGGTATATAAAGCCACAGGGCACTGATTACAAGCTGTGACAGCTGCGGGATGAAATTGATACTTGCTCCAAAAGCGTGTGGCGGGGAAAGCACCAATCAACACGGCACCTTACAGGAACGGAGCGTGTGGCGGGGAATGCAATTAATCAACAAAGTACCTTAAAGGAACGGAGCGTGTGGGTGGGGAGCGGACCAATCATCACAGTACTTTAGGAAGCCTGTGGTGGGGAAAGAACCAATCCTCACCAGTGATGCCACAGATTACTTGTAAAAGTAATATGATTACTGATTACTGATTACTCCTTTAAAAAGTAATCTTAGTTACTTTACTGATTACTTGATTATCAGAGTAACTTAGTTACTTTGAAAGTAACTAGGTTACGAAGTCGTCCCCCCTGCTGCTGCCACAACATAAGAATGACAAAAATGTTTTAGTAAAATGTACTCAATTTGAGTAAAATGTACTAATAGGGCAGGTATGCCTATCTTGCTATCTATAGATCTATAGATTTCACAAAAGATAAATGGTCAATAACACCACATGTAGGCTGATATGTAGCCTACCTTTGAGGCCTGCCCCATTCAGATATGGTTCTACGTTATTATTATTTATTATTGTGTGAATGAATGAATGAATGAATGAATGAATGAATGAATGAATGAATGAATGAATGAATGAATGAATGAATGAAAACTTTATTTAACAGATTGCAGAATGGGTACAATACAGTACGGCTCAATACACACAATTGTTAAGGGGATGCAGACCAGAGAAAGACGTTTGTCTTGTTTCCATCAGGGTCCCCCATTTTCAATTCATATAGACATTTATGACATACACAACATACATGACATTTATGGCATAGGGACATATAGGTATTTAGTACTGATACATTTGTGACATAAACGGTATTCAAATATACAGTACTGTTACCCCTAGATCATGACAGAGTATATACATATGATGGGGAGGGGACTGTACATTAGGAGGGGGTGGGTGGGTGGGAGGGAAATATACATACGGCGGGGAGGGAATATATATACTGCAGTGTTGTCAGTGTGCTACTGACAACCTACATACTGCAGTATGGTGTTCCATGTTCATGGAATAGTGCAATGCAAAATATGTTTAACTCAAAGGTGGAACATACTGTTTGGCTGGTGGTGCAGCTCCGAGTCCTGTAGAAGTCGATGGTCGTGCTGTGCAGCTGCTGTATATTCCATATGCGGTAGACAGTATTTTGTTTCCTCCGCAAAGTGAATGTTTTTTTCACCCGGCTTAACAAACGTTAAGTAGACTAGTGAACTTCCAGTGCTGCAAGAAAGCGTTACGAGCGCGAGCTTCTCCCTGCTAGCGCGCAGTTTAGGTCAGCCTGAAAATAACAATAACAGCCGCGCCCACCAGCATGGATCAACACGCGAGGTTACGTGCTCAGACACGCTTTGAAAACGTGACATGTGACGTCACTCCCAAAGAGAAGTAAACAGCTCTAAGCGTATTTTTGACTGTCGAAAACGAAATAAAATACTGCATTCCGCCTGCATTATGAATTTATGATGAGATAGTAACGAAATAGTAATGCACAGCCACTTGGACAAGTAACTGCAATTAGATTACTGGCTTTTAAAGATTAACGCGTTAGATTACCATTTTCGCGGAAAAGTAATCAGATTACAATAACGCGTTACTTAGTAACGCGTTAGTGGCATCACTGATCCTCACAATAACTATACTCTTTATTTTGACATCGGATGACGACGACATGACAGAAGTTGAACAGCGTGGGGACAATTGTGTAAACTGGCGCGTGACATGTAGGAAATTGGTCCGCGGAGGTCCGCTCGACTATGAAGGCTCAAAGAGTCCAGTGGACCTCCGCGGAGTCTGCTCTGTGTACAGTCTGCTCGACTATGGGAGGGCCTTAAGAAGGGAGATCCCCCCTTGAACGGCCTTGGTTTCTCTCCTCCAAATTGCCTGTGGTGCATTTTTTCCTATTGCTAGGTTTTAGTGAGTTTTTCCTTACCTTCGCTGGGGTATGTCTGGGAGTGTTGCATTTATTAAATTTTTTTTGGACTTTATGGTGTTTTTGTTTTGTTCTTGATTTATTGTGACGTTTCTTCTTGACTTGTTTAAAGAAGATGTGTCCGGCCCATGGGGACATTAACGTGTGTTGTCAGGCCTTACAAATACATTTGATTTGATCATACCTGGGCCCTCATTCATCAACGTGTCTTACGCACAGATATGTGCTTAACCTGTGCGTACGACCATTTCTAAGCAAAGAGTGGGATTCATCAATTTCAACTTGAACTTGACTTCGTGCTTATGTGTACGCACAGCTCGGAGCACACTTAGCTGACGCCCAGTGGTAGAATATATTATTACAACAAGGAAATGAGCTTCTGTGCATTAGTTTCAACACTGGCATGTTCTGTATGAACCGTAATTCATTATAGTTCATTGTAAAATAGCAACAGTAGTGTAATTATGGTCAAAACCCTATAAATAGCATTTGGAATAATAGATCTTTCTCTCAGAATGAATGCAGCATGGTTTATATAGCGTTATCGGAATATACGGGGTGTACTGACTGACTGCGCTCCGCGTAGCTCAACTCGTTATTATTTTGCGCACAGACCGCAGAAACACGGGAACGTTTTGATTATATTTAAAAGGCTTTACGTTAAACGAAACAAGTGGAATTTCGAAGCTGTAAGCAGAATACAAGTCATATGAACACCCACGATATAGTGTTCTTCCCCCTTTTTACTGTATAAGAAAGAATAAAAAACGCATTGCAATGACACCAGGGTGTATGTGTATTACAAAACCCTTGCAATAATGTGTCTTAAATGAATGAAAAGCATACATGCTCTGGACACAGAGCATATCGTGTGGGTGATATGACTTGTATTATGCTTACAGAATTCCACGTATTTAGTTTTACAATGTCAAAGCTTTTTAATGTAAATCAAAACGTTCCCGTATTTCTGCAATCTATGTGCAAAATAACAACGAGTTGAGTTCTAACAAAGAACATATTACATGCTGGTATGCTGATAGAGTAAACTATTATATGAATATGATATGATATAAGGTATACACTGGTCCGTCGCATACACTGGTATGCGCAAGTTACTGTTGCATAATGTAGGCTATGGCTGCTATTATATGTAATTCATATAGGCTACCTAATAGTATATGATTTTTAGAGGCATCTATTTTGTTGTCGGTAATACCGACAACAAAATAGATGCCTCTAAAAATCATATAGCCAATCTAACACAACTAATAAAGGCATTCATATTACAGCACGGTTATAATGACACACAACCAACGCCAAACAGTGGTCAACGAACGGTCTTTATTAGTATTTTGAGCTGTCCAGGCAGAATTGCAGCAATGGTCTTAGGGAGCCGTTGATATCTGACATCACCGTTTACAAGTCCGCCTTTTATTTATCTCATAACACGCGTTGTGTCTTCTTGGTTCGACAGCAGTGAACAATCTCCGTGAAGTTTCTCAGAGTTCCGCTCGGGTCAGTCCATTATTTCACATCCCATGGGGGGTGTTTCATCACTTTCATGACCATATATGGATAATCATGCACAAGCATTGACGGTAGAACAAAGAGGTATTCATCAACACGGAGGAGCATAGGACCTGTGTACGCACGGTTGATGAATCCCAATATTTCTGTGCGTGCACTGATTCTAGATTCTGTGCTTACGTGTGGAAATAGAACATTTTCTACGCCACGTTGATTAATGAGGGCCCTGGTCCTTTTGAATTCTGAAACAACCTTTTCACACAATATCCGCGAAAAGCTGTCAGCCGCCTTCCACAAAAGCATCAGCGGGCGATAAACTGCCAGCCGAAGGCTAGACCAACCCTCCTGATGCTCTCGCTTCTCTCTATTTTATTTGTTTCTCTCCTTTTCACTCTATTACACGAGGCCAAACCAGAGCTCGCTAAGGGCCCGGTCCTCCGTCGACCCAGACAGCGAAGGATAATGTTGGGGGTGTCAAGGCCTATTGGAGTGGAAACAGTGTTGTGATCATGCCTCACCGTCACACACACACACACACACACACACACACACACACACACACACACACACACACACACACACACACACACACACACACACGCACGCACGCACGCATGCACGCACGCACGCACGCACGCACGCACACACACACACACACACACACACACACACACACACACACCTTGATGGGGAGAGATGCAGGAAGACGGATCGGTTAGGTCAGGGGGCGATACGACTCCAGAGCAGTGAGGGAAGATAAGACAGTGACAGGCGAGCTTTCCTCGGGCCGACTGAGGGGCGAGAGGGAGAGAGTGGGAGGTGGTGGTTGTTTGGTTGGATGGGTGGATGGGAGGATGGGGGGGGGGGGGGGGGGCAGGGAGATAGAAGGAGAGGAAGGAGGAGTGGGTGAGACGCCGTTTGTTAGCAGCCGCCTTAGGAGATTGACAGACACGTCAATATGTACGATCAATGGGATGGGAGTTATTCATTCGCCTGTTTTTTTTAATGTATTTGTGATGCCACACTTTAAGGCTTCTCAGAGTGTTCTGCCAGTGCTGATTGGTGCAGAAATGCCCCCAGAAAAGGAGTATAGGAGCCACTACATGTTGTAGGAGTCACTACATGTTGTAGGAGCCACTACATGTTGTATAGGAGTCACTACATGTTGTAGGAGTCACTACATGTTGTATAGGAGTCACTACATGTTGTATATGAGCCACTACATGTTGTATAGGAGCCACTACATGTTGTAGGAGTCACTACATGTTGTAGGAGCCACTACATGTTGTATAGGAGTCACTACATGTTGTAGGAGTCACTACATGTTGTATAGGAGTTACTACATGTTGTATATGAGCCACTACATGTTGTATAGGAGCCACTACATGTTGTATAGGAGTCACTACATGTTGTATAGGAGTCACTACATGTTGTATAGGAGCCACTACATGTTGTATATGAGTCACTACATGTTGTATAGGAGTCACTACATGTTGTATAGGAGCCACTACATGTTGTATAGGAGTCACTACATGTCGTATAGGAGCCACTACATGTTGTATAGGAGTCACTACATGTTGTATAGGAGCCACTACATGTTGTATATGAGTCACTACATGTTGTATAGGAGCCACTACATGTTGTATAGGAGCCACTACATGTTGTATAGGAGTCACTACATGTTGTATAGGAGTCACTACATGTTGTATAGGAGCCACTACATGTTGTATAGGAGTCACTACATGTTGTATAGGAGCCACTACATGTTGTAGGAGTCACTACATGTTGTATAGGAGTCACTACATGTTATATAGGAGCCACTACATGTTGTATAGGAGCCACTACATGTTGTATAGGAGTCACTACATGTCGTATAGGAGCCACTACATGTTGAATAGGAGTCACTACATGTTGTATAGGAGTCACTACATGTTGTATAGGAGTCACTACATGTTGTATAGGAGCCACTACATGTTGTATAGGAGTCACTACATGTTGTATAGGAGCCACTACATGTTGTAGGAGTCACTACATGTTGTATAGGAGTCACTACATGTTGTATAGGAGCCACTACATGTTGTAGGAGTCACTACATGTTGTATAGGAGCCACTACATGTTGTATAGGAGTCACTACATGTCGTATAGGAGTCACTACATGTTGAATAGGAGTCACTACATGTTGTATAGGAGTCACTACATGTTGTATATGAGCCACTACATGTTGTATAGGAGTCACTACATGTTGTATAGGAGCCACTACATGTTGTATAGGAGCCACTACATGTTGTATAGGAGTCACTACATGTTGTATAGGAGTCACTACATGTTGTATAGGAGTCACTACATGTTGTATAGGAGTCACTACATGTTGTAGGAGTCACTACGTGTTGTATAGGAGCCACTACATGTTGTATAGGAGCCACTACATGTTGTAGGAGTCACTACATGTTGTATAGGAGTCACTACATGTTGTATAGGAGCCACTACATGTTGTATAGGAGCCACTACATGTTCTATAGGAGCCACTACATGTTGTATAGGAGCCACTACATGTTGTATAGGAGTCACTACATGTTGTATAGGAGTCACTACATGTTGTATAGGAGTCACTACATGTTGTATAGGAGCCACTACATGTTGTATAGGAGCCACTACATGTTGTATAGGAGTCACTACATGTTGTATATGAGTCACTACATGTTGTAGGAGTCACTACATGTTGTATAGGAGTCACTACATGTTGTATAGGAGTCACTACATGTTGTATAGGAGCCACTACATGTTGTATAGGATCCACTACATGTTGTATATGAGTCACTACATGTTGTATATGAGTCACTACATGTTGTATAGGAGCCACTACATGTTGTATAGGAGCCACTACATGTTGTATAGGAGTCACTACATGTTGTATAGGAGCCACTACATGTTGTATAGGAGTGACTACATGTTGTATAGGAGCCACTACATGTTGTATAGGAGCCACTACATGTTGTATAGGAGTCACTACATGTTGTATAGGAGTCACTACATGTTGTATAGGAGTCACTACATGTTGTATAGGAGCCACTACATGTTGTATAGGAGTCACTACATGTTGTATAGGAGCCACTACATGTTGTAGGAGTCACTACATGTTGTATAGGAGTCACTACATGTTGTATAGGAGCCACTACATGTTGTAGGAGTCACTACATGTTGTATAGGAGCCACTACATGTTGTATAGGAGTCACTACATGTCGTATAGGAGTCACTACATGTTGAATAGGAGTCACTACATGTTGTATAGGAGTCACTACATGTTGTATATGAGCCACTACATGTTGTATAGGAGTGACTACATGTTGTATAGGAGCCACTACATGTTGTATAGGAGCCACTACATGTTGTATAGGAGTCACTACATGTTGTATAGGAGTCACTACATGTTGTATAGGAGTCACTACATGTTGTATAGGAGTCACTACATGTTGTATAGGAGTCACTACATGTTGTGTAGGAGCCACTAGATGTTGTATAGGATCCACTACATGTGTTAGGGTTTGAAACCGACCTCAACAGCACGGCACAGACAGGTAGTTCAGAGTTAGCCAAACACTAGGGCGTATTTATTACAGAATCAAAAAGAGCCAAATAACAATTCTGAATCAACAAAAAAGGAGAATGCCTTCGGCAGAGTTGTCTGCGGCACTGCAGATCCTCCCGGTGTTAGAGGTGGGGAATCGGCGTAGGCGCCGCTGCGGCTCTGCAGATACTCCCAGCTCCAACTCGGAGTGGAAACGGAGAGAGAGAGAGAGATCAACAACAGTCCAACAGTACACAGAGGCAGTGCAGTTCAGTCCTCCCTTAGCTGAGTCCAGTATGAAATACAAGTGACTTGATCTTCGGTGTAAACTACACACAAGTTAGCTGAGTCCAGTACAAAACAAAACGGTACTTTTTCAGTGTTATCCAAACACACAATTTAGCTGAGTCCAGTACAAAACGGTACTTCTTCAGTGTTATCCAAACACACAATTTAGCTGAGTCCAGTACAAAACAAAAACGGTACTTCTTCAGTGTTATCCAAACACACAAAAACAGATAATCCAAAAGGGTTTGTTTCCAAAACTCACCAAAGCGCAAACGCGTAAAGCGGGCAACGAGGCGCAGCTCCAAACGGATGATCAAGATATTCACCAGCGGCGATCCAAGGATGTCCTGGAGGGAAAGTAGACGAGGCACAACAACGGGGGGAAAGGCAGGCAGTAGCAGTAGTATTCAAAACGACCCGACAACGATTGAAAGAAGGTCCGAGTATATGAAGCCTCTGGAGCGCTAATCACAAACTACGACAGGTGCGTGATGGAATTGGTAATCGCTCCTGAAGCGTGTGGCGGGGAATGCACCAATCAACACAGTACCTTGAAGAAGCGTGTGGCGGGGAACGAGCCAATCCTCACAGAAGTAGGAGTCACTACGTGTTGTATAGGAGCCACTACATGTTGTATAGGAGCCACTACATGTTGTAGGAGTCACTACATGTTGTATAGGAGTCACTACATGTTGTATAGGAGCCACTACATGTTGTATAGGAGCCACTACATGTTCTATAGGAGCCACTACATGTTGTATAGGAGCCACTACATGTTGTATAGGAGTCACTACATGTTGTATAGGAGTCACTACATGTTGTATAGGAGTCACTACATGTTGTATAGGAGCCACTACATGTTGTATAGGAGCCACTACATGTTGTATAGGAGTCACTACATGTTGTATATGAGTCACTACATGTTGTAGGAGTCACTACATGTTGTATAGGAGTCACTACATGTTGTATAGGAGTCACTACATGTTGTATAGGAGCCACTACATGTTGTATAGGATCCACTACATGTTGTATATGAGTCACTACATGTTGTATATGAGTCACTACATGTTGTATAGGAGCCACTACATGTTGTATAGGAGCCACTACATGTTGTATAGGAGTCACTACATGTTGTATAGGAGCCACTACATGTTGTATAGGAGTGACTACATGTTGTATAGGAGCCACTACATGTTGTATAGGAGCCACTACATGTTGTATAGGAGTCACTACATGTTGTATAGGAGTCACTACATGTTGTATAGGAGTCACTACATGTTGTATAGGAGCCACTACATGTTGTATAGGAGTCACTACATGTTGTATAGGAGCCACTACATGTTGTAGGAGTCACTACATGTTGTATAGGAGTCACTACATGTTGTATAGGAGCCACTACATGTTGTAGGAGTCACTACATGTTGTATAGGAGCCACTACATGTTGTATAGGAGTCACTACATGTCGTATAGGAGTCACTACATGTTGAATAGGAGTCACTACATGTTGTATAGGAGTCACTACATGTTGTATATGAGCCACTACATGTTGTATAGGAGTCACTACATGTTGTATAGGAGCCACTACATGTTGTATAGGAGCCACTACATGTTGTATAGGAGTCACTACATGTTGTATAGGAGTCACTACATGTTGTATAGGAGTCACTACATGTTGTATAGGAGTCACTACATGTTGTAGGAGTCACTACGTGTTGTATAGGAGCCACTACATGTTGTATAGGAGCCACTACATGTTGTAGGAGTCACTACATGTTGTATAGGAGTCACTACATGTTGTATAGGAGCCACTACATGTTGTATAGGAGCCACTACATGTTCTATAGGAGCCACTACATGTTGTATAGGAGCCACTACATGTTGTATAGGAGTCACTACATGTTGTATAGGAGTCACTACATGTTGTATAGGAGTCACTACATGTTGTATAGGAGCCACTACATGTTGTATAGGAGCCACTACATGTTGTATAGGAGTCACTACATGTTGTATATGAGTCACTACATGTTGTAGGAGTCACTACATGTTGTATAGGAGTCACTACATGTTGTATAGGAGTCACTACATGTTGTATAGGAGCCACTACATGTTGTATAGGATCCACTACATGTTGTATATGAGTAACTACATGTTGTATATGAGTCACTACATGTTGTATAGGAGCCACTACATGTTGTATAGGAGCCACTACATGTTGTATAGGAGTCACTACATGTTGTATAGGAGCCACTACATGTTGTATAGGAGTGACTACATGTTGTATAGGAGCCACTACATGTTGTATAGGAGCCACTACATGTTGTATAGGAGTCACTACATGTTGTATAGGAGTCACTACATGTTGTATAGGAGTCACTACATGTTGTATAGGAGTCACTACATGTTGTATAGGAGTCACTACATGTTGTGTAGGAGCCACTAGATGTTGTATAGGATCCACTACATGTGTTAGGGTTTGAAACCGACCTCAACAGCACGGCACAGACAGGTAGTTCAGAGTTAGCCAAACACTAGGGCGTATTTATTACAGAATCAAAAAGAGCCAAATAACAATTCTGAATCAACAAAAAAGGAGAATGCCTTCGGCAGAGTTGTCTGCGGCACTGCAGATCCTCCCGGTGTTAGAGGTGGGGAATCGGCGTAGGCGCCGCTGCGGCTCTGCAGATACTCCCAGCTCCAACTCGGAGTGGAAACGGAGAGAGAGAGAGAGATCAACAACAGTCCAACAGTACACAGAGGCAGTGCAGTTCAGTCCTCCCTTAGCTGAGTCCAGTATGAAATACAAGTGACTTGATCTTCGGTGTAAACTACACACAAGTTAGCTGAGTCCAGTACAAAACAAAACGGTACTTTTTCAGTGTTATCCAAACACACAATTTAGCTGAGTCCAGTACAAAACGGTACTTCTTCAGTGTTATCCAAACACACAATTTAGCTGAGTCCAGTACAAAACAAAAACGGTACTTCTTCAGTGTTATCCAAACACACAAAAACAGATAATCCAAAAGGGTTTGTTTCCAAAACTCACCAAAGCGCAAACGCGTAAAGCGGGCAACGAGGCGCAGCTCCAAACGGATGATCAAGATATTCACCAGCGGCGATCCAAGGATGTCCTGGAGGGAAAGTAGACGAGGCACAACAACGGGGGGAAAGGCAGGCAGTAGCAGTAGTATTCAAAACGACCCGACAACGATTGAAAGAAGGTCCGAGTATATGAAGCCTCTGGAGCGCTAATCACAAACTACGACAGGTGCGTGATGGAATTGGTAATCGCTCCTGAAGCGTGTGGCGGGGAATGCACCAATCAACACAGTACCTTGAAGAAGCGTGTGGCGGGGAACGAGCCAATCCTCACAGAATCCTCAGAGTACCCCCCCCTCCACGGGAGCCACCCGGCGACCCACTCGGCCCCAGCGTGCCCGGATGGGACCGAAGGAAGCCGGTGATCAGGGGCACTGGAGAGGGGGACAGAGACAGAGGCTGGGAGAGGGGGGCCAGAGACGGGGACAGAGACCCGGTGAGGGGGGCCGGAGACAGGGACAGGGAACCGGCGAGGGAGGCCGGAGACGGAGACAGGGGCCCGGTGAGGGGGCTGGAGACAGAGACAGGGACACAAGGGGAACCCCGGGGCGAAGGACTGGACGGCACCTGAAGACACTGGGCATGACAGGAGGGGCTCCACCCCCTGATGGCGCCGGAGGACCAGGCGATGTGGGGCTCATGCCGCGCGAGCCAGGGCCGACCCAGGACTACCGGGACAAGAGGGGACCTGGTAATAAAAAACTGGAGTCTCTCAACGTGGTTACCAGCCACGGTGAGGAGGACAGGACAGGTGCGTTGAGTGATGTCAGCCAGGCGGTGATGATCCAGCGCGAAAACCTCCAAGGGCCTCTCGAGGTCCTCAAGTGGAATGTTGGCCCGGGTGGCAAACTCAACGTCCAGGAAACTCCCATCAGCACCAGAGTCAATGAGTGCACCCACCGTCGCCCGCTGGTCCGCCCAGGCTAGGGTGACGCTCGTCAGACGGTTAGGTGGTGCACGGGTGTGGGAACAGGAAAAACGACTCACCAGGATCTCCCGGGGTCCCGGCGAGCCTGGTCTTCTTGGCCGGGTAGGGCAATTGGAGACACGGTGTCCATCCCGGCCGCAGTAGAGGCAAAGGCCGGACCTGAGCCTGGACTCCCGTTCGGCCGGGCTAAGGCGGGTGCGTCCCAGCTGCATGGGTTCCTCCTCGGTCACAACTCTGGAGGGAAAAAACCCACCAGTCACGGAGGGGCCAGGACGGTCAGCAGAACGGTCACGAGGACGGGGGGTCTGGGGAACGTCTGGGGGTCCCAGTCGTGCTCGCTCACGCCTTCTCTCCCGGAGGCGTCCGTCGATGCGGATAGCGAGGCTGATTAGGCCCTCGAGAGACTCGGGCTCCTCTTGGGTCGCGAGCTGGTCCCTTACTGCGTCGTTGAGCCCCCTCAGGAAGGTGAGACGAAGCGCTTGATCGTTCCAACCGCTCTCCGTTGCGGCCAGTCTGAACTCCAGCGCGTAGTCTCTGACACTGCCACTGCCCTGCCGGAAGGTGCCCAACCGAGCTCCTGGGTCCTGGCCACGAGCCGGGTGGTGGAAAACCCTTCGGAGCTCTGCCACGAAGTCTGGGTAGGAGAAACAAAAATCGGCCCTCATAGACCAGGAAGCAGTGACCCACTGTGCTGCTCGGCCCGTGAGCAGGTTAGTCATGTAGGCCACTCGGGCTCCCTCTGACGAAAATCGGCTGGGTTGATGAAGGAAAACCAACTCACACTGCATGATGAATGTGGCACAATCCTCGAAGTTACCCTCGAACAGACGTGGTTCGGAGAGACAGGGCTCCCGAGGTGCGAGGTCTGCCTCGGCTGCGGGTGGTGATCTGGCTGAGACTCCTGGGACAGGTGGGTTTAAAAGCAGAGTGTTTAATGCTGTACTGAGAGCCTGTAGCTGGTGCAGAATAACAGCATGCTGATTACCCTAGGTAGTCTGCTGGGTGGCCAGAGTGTCAAGGGCATCCAGAATGAGCTGGACCTGGGCCCGGAGGTCCTGTAGAGCAGCCGCAGCCGCACCCAACTGTTGGGTGTGGTCGTTGACCACCTCGATCTGGACCGCCAACGCTGTCCTGACCCTGTCTGTGTCGGCTGAGGTCGTCATGGTCGGGTCGTAATGTTAGGGTTTGAAACCGACCTCAACAGCACGGCACAGACAGGTAGTTCAGAGTTAGCCAAACACTAGGGCGTATTTATTACAGAATCAAAAAGAGCCAAATAACAATTCTGAATCAACAAAAAAGGAGAATGCCTTCGGCAGAGTTGTCTGCGGCTCTGCAGATCCTCCCGGTGTTAGAGGTTGGGAATCGGCGTAGGCGCCGCTGCGGCTCTGCAGATACTCCCAGCTCCAACTCGGAGTGGAAACGGAGAGAGAGAGAGCGATCAACAACAGTCCAACAGTACACAGAGGCAGTGCAGTTCAGTCCTCCCTTAGCTGAGTCCAGTATGAAATACAAGTGACTTGATCTTCGGTGTAAACTACACACAAGTTAGCTGAGTCCAGTACAAAACAAAACGGTACTTCTTCAGTGTTATCCAAACACACAATTTAGCTGAGTCCAGTACAAAACAAAACGGTACTTCTTCAGTGTTATCCAAACACACAATTTAGCTGAGTCCAGTACAAAACAAAAACGGTACTTCTTCAGTGTTATCCAAACACACAAAAACAGATAATCCAAAAGGGTTTGTTTCCAAAACTCACCAAAGCGCAAACGCGTAAAGCGGGCAACGAGGCGCAGTTCCAAACGGATGATCAAGATATTCACCAGCGGCGATCCAAGGATGTCCTGGAGGGAAAGTAGACGAGGCACAACAACGGGGGGAAAGGCAGGCAGTAGCAGTAGTATTCAAAACGACCCGACAACGTTTGAAAGAAGGTCCGAGTATATGAAGCCTCTGGAGCGCTAATCACAAACTACGACAGGTGCGTGATGGAATTGGTAATCGCTCCTGAAGCGTGTGGCGGGGAATGCACCAATCAACACAGTACCTTGAAGAAGCGTGTGGCGGGGAACGAGCCAATCCTCACAGAATCCTCACAACATGTTGTATAGGAGTCACTACATGTTGTATAGGAGCCACTACATGTTGTATAGGAGTCACTACATGTTGTATAGGAGTCACTACATGTTGTATAGGAGTCACTACATGTTGTATAGGAGTCACTACATTTTGTATAGGATCCACTACATGTTGTATAGGAGCCACTACATGTTGTAGGAGTCACTACATGTTGTTGTTTTATTTTTATTTTTTTAATCTTTTTTCCTCTTCCTTTTTCCTCCGATTTTCTCCCATCCCAATGTTAGTCGTTATGCCAATTCCCAATCCCCTTCCTGGTCGCTGCGCACTTACCCCCCACAGTCGGTCTGGGAGAGTGGAGGCTACCACCTGCTTCTTCCGACACACGTCTAGCCAATCAACCGCTTCTTTTCACCTGGCAGCGCGGATTCTCACTGAGAGGGCGTAGCGTGTGGAAGGATCACACTATCCCACTTAGATCCTATCCGCGCTTAGCAGGCGCCCGACCGAACTGTAGGAGTCGCTGTTTACAACGACCCGGACCCACCCCGCCAGCTTCTCCCACCCTCTAATACTGCCAATTGTATTAGTGTGAACGGCCAGCCAAGCTGGTGACAACCCCGGAGCTGTGAGCTGGATTCGAACAGGCGAATCCAACCGCTCCGGGGTTGGTGACGAACGCAATCTCCGTTACGCCACCTGACCGCCCCGAGTCACTACATGTTGTATAGGAGTCACTACATGTTGTATAGGAGTCACTACATGTTGTACAGGAGCCACTACATGTTGTATAGGAGCCACTACATGTTGTAGGAGCCACTACATGTTGTAGGAGTCACTACATGTTGTATAGGAGTCACTACATGTTGTATAGGAGTCACTACATGTTGTATAGGAGTCACTACATGTTGTACAGGAGCCACTACATGTTGTATAGGAGTCACTGCATGTTGTATAGGAGTCACTACATGTTGTAGGAGTCACTACATGTTGTATAGGAGTCACTACATGTTGTATAGGAGTCACTACATGTTGTATATGAGCCACTACATGTTGTATAGGAGCCACTACATGTTGTAGGAGTCACTACATGTTGTATAGGAGTCACTACATGTTGTATAGGAGTCACTACATGTTGTATAGGAGTCACTACATGTTGTACAGGAGCCACTACATGTTGTATAGGAGTCACTGCATGTTGTATAGGAGTCACTACATGTTGTAGGAGTCACTACATGTTGTATAGGAGTCACTACATGTTGTATAGGAGTCACTACATGTTGTATATGAGCCACTATATGTTGTATAGGAGCCACTACATGTTGTATAGGAGCCACTACATGTTGTATAGGAGTCACTACATGTTGTATAGGAGTCACTACATGTTGTAGGAGCCACTACATGTTGTATAGGAGCCACTACATGTTGTATAGGAGTCACTACATGTTGTAGGAGTCACTACATGTTGTATAGGAGTCACTACATGTTGTATAGGAGTCACTACATGTTGTATAGGAGTCACTACATGTTGTACAGGAGCCACTACATGTTGTACAGGAGCCACTACATGTTGTACAGGAGCCACTACATGTTGTAGGAGCCACTGTATGCTTCCAGCTTTGCCTCGTATACAACAAAGAAAAATTGGACAAATGATCAAAAATGCCAGGCTACAACAGTGGCGTTAATCTGTCGCTAGTAGACTGCCAAACACAAACACAACCATTATTTAATATAATGTTTTTATTTTCATATAATGAATGTATGTACAAGCTGTTCTGTGGTGACTGCGTGCCAAACAGTCAGGCTTTTGAATTATTCTCCCTGTTGTTCGGCCTTTACTGGGTACTGCTCCATCAAAATAAGCCCTCTTCCTTTTTCGCTGTCTTATTTGACATTTAAGCAACTGCTCTCTCACAGCCAGGTGTCACAGCGCCCCCCCCCCCCCCCCCCCCCCCCCACCACCCCCACAGCGCCCCCCCCCCCCCCCCCCCCTGGTAGAACACACAGTCGTCTCCCGACTCATCCTGTCGTCGCTGGAGAATTGCGGCGTTCTTTACTTTGCACCGCCTGTCAATTCGTCTCATCTCTTGCACGTCTCATGTTTTCCAGTTAGTGTGTGGAGGCGGAGGTAACAACAGAGAGGATATTATTTGTGGAATTGTACTGGGGAGCGGAGGAGCGTTGACATGCTTTATTTCCTACAAATTGTGTTTACTGAGGCTTTTTGTATCATTACTGTTCACACACATACCAGATAATTCCTGAAAAGTGGAACTTTCTAATTTGACACAATTTCAGATTTAGATTTTTCCTCAAAAAGGTGTTAATATTATGATCACAAACAGTCCATTAACGCCCTCAGAATATATACTTAAAACAAAGGTTTAGTTACACTATCAGTCCTTGTCTCAAAATATTGTCAGTTGAATTTTTTTATAGTGGAATAGACTGTGTTGTTGCGCGCTCCCGGCCACCTGCCGCAGCGCGTGCACACACACCCACACACCCACACACACACACACACACACACACACACACACACACACACACACACACACACACACACACACACACACACACACACACACACACACACACACACACACACACACACACACACACACCCACACACACACGTCACACACACACACACACACACACACACACACACACACACACTGTATAGTCTACGTGCGTAATCAATGAACAGTATAGGCATATATTATTCTAATGACTTGTTTTATTAGGAGATCGCAGATACTGCGTTGCCCTATAGTAGTCATACTGTAGTTCTACTACAGTACAGTACAGTACACATCTTAGCGTGACATCTTAAGGCTGCCACAGAGGCGTCGTGCACCGGTGTCACACAAAACGCTGCTTGGCGTGTTGGTTGACATCGACCTGCATTAAATGTAGTAAACTGGCATGAGAAATGTAGGAAATTGGTAAGCGGTGGTACGCTTGACTGAAACCCCTCAAACGATTGCGACATGCCGTGCAGAGTCCGGTCCGCTCACAGTACGCCTGACTCTGTGGCGGCCTTAAGATGTCATGCTTAGATGTGTACTGTACATACTGTACGTACTACTATAGGGAGGTGTAGTCTGACGTCACTGGTTGTTCCACCCGTATAGGGATGTATCATTGGGAAAATGGATTATCGGCTATTGTAACAATTCTGCCGCATGGACATTTTTAAAGCTTTCCACTTTTGCACAAAAAGAGTTCCTTTCTATCACTAACATAATTGTTTAAGCATTTTTGGTTGAAATAAAATTTGGTGATTTTCTGTTATGATTCATTGCGAATCTTTTCATGTTGAGCTATAGATTGTGGATGAATAAGCACAGAAAGGTACACCATGCAAATGTTAATGCTTTATTTGTTTTAAACGAGACGATTTAGAAATGGGCAAATGGGGAAATACATTGCGTTGGAACAGAGGGTGGAACACGAAAAACGGCAATGACGTAACCACTACACCTCCCTATAGGGCAGCGCATACAGTATCTACTATCTCCTAATGAAACAAGTAATTAGAATAATATAAGCATACTGCTCATTCATTACACACGTAGGCTATACGTGCGCGTGTGTGTGTGCGCTGAACAGGTGGCCAGGAGCGAAACATGTCACAAACAGTGTCAAAACCTCTCAGAAACTAAACTAATACTATCATACACAACTGACTATAATTGATTGAAATCAGTACTTACAGCTGGTCTCAAAATACAAGCTGCACGCTCTGTCTGTCGGCTGAATTCTGGTCTCCCTGCCGCTCTCCCTCTGGTCTCTCGTCAAATTACAACTCTGACCTTCCGACCAATCCTAGGCAGCCGTCCTTGGCACTCCCTAAAAGGGCGTATGCCATTTTAAAGGTGCAGTTCTCAGCTTTCGGGAGTTGTTGAAATGGTGTCAATCGGACGAAACTTGAAGGCGTGGCGCTAATTTGAATGACACTAGTAACTGCCCTCCGCCGGCGGCACGTCTCGGTCTTAAAAGGTTAAGAACACGGCACACGCCAGTCTGTCCGACTTACGACTGCTCTTCAGTGCTCCTAAATCCTGCTCTTAGTTAAGACCGAATCCAGGAGAAGGGACCGTTGGTGAATCACAAAATCGGCCGGAACATTTCTTAAGTGGAGCTAGGAGGACAACATTTTGTCTGATCTTTTGTCTTAAGTCCGTTGGTGAATGAGACCAAATGTCACCTTCTTGTCAACGGACCAATCAAATCATCCGAGGGAAGGGATTACAAATCAGAGGTATCTGAAGAAGAATCGAAGGCCATTGATGTTGAAAACACATGGATAGAAGCCAACGTTAGTTAGCGCGTTAGCTATCAATGATAACGGTAGTATAATGTATGTAACTTATGTAACATTAGTTGAGGTAGGCAACGGTAATCAGTGGTATCGCTCGTGGCACCCTGTGCACTTTCAATTAGTTTGACCATGAGAAAAAAAGGCATCCAATGGGAGCTCAGCCTTTCTGTATGCCCACCAGTGGCCACCAGCCTGGGGGAGACTCACTGCTCTGGGTCCTTACGACAGGAATGTTCTGATGGATCTCAGCGTCTCCTCAAGGACACCACATACACACACGCACTCTTTTCAGAGACACTGGTGGCGATTTGTGTATGTCCCCCCCCCCCCCCCCCCCCCCCTCTTTAACTAATTAACATTTTCTCTCATTTACAGTAGAGTTTACTAACTCCTCCAGCAGCCTTATTTCCTCTCCCCTTTTGAAACCGTACGCTAACTCGGAAAGAAAGATGGAGCGCTGCCGTTTTCCTTGTGACCGGAGGCCTCGCGCGGGCCTCGCTGATTTCCTCCCACCGTAGGCCCTGCTGTGACATACTAACTGTGGCTTCTAGGACTGGAGACACGAGCACCAGATCTGGGGCAGGCTTATCATGTGGCACGCAACAACAACCCGCAATGCTTACAGTGTGGCTGGTGAATCGAGCTAATTAGCAGCTGAATGCCAGTTACTCATCTAAGAAGCCCATTCAGTTTAATCCTCTCTCTCTCTCTCTCTCTCTCTCTCTCTCTCTCTCTCTCTCTCTCTCTCTCTCTCTCTCTCTCTCTCTCGGTTTTTCATTCTAAACACATTAGGCCTCACTTTTTAGACGTCATTGTCTCTCTACATCATTAACATGGGCCATTGGGATGTCGAATTGTGGATGTATGTCTTTTGCGTTCAGCAGCATAATGTGCTCTCTAGCACCGGTCGTCACAGAGAATACATAATCAGGGAACAATAAAGTAACACATATTATACAGTAACAATGGGTCTCATTGGCTCTTAATTTGCACAGAGATTATGCTCTTGGATGTTCTTTTGCATCTTCATTAAATTGTCCTCCTATCTTGTATCTCTCTTAGACACACAGACAGACAGACAGACAGACAGACAGACAGACAGACAGACAGACAGACAGACAGACAGACAGACAGACAGACAGACAGACAGACAGACAGACAGATAGAGAGATAGAGAGATAGATAGATAGATAGATAGATAGATAGATAGATAGATAGATAGATAGATAGATAGATAGATAGATAGATAGATAGATAGACAGACAGACAGACAGACAGACAGATAGATAGATAGATAGATAGATAGATAGATAGATAGATAGATAGATAGATAGATAGATAGATAGATAGATAGATAGATAGATAGATAGATAGATAGATAGATAGATAGATAGATAGATAGATAGATAGACAGACAGACAGATTACAAATAAAAATAAACATTCTTTCTTTCCTTCCTTTGGCGGATCCATACATACATATGAACAGGATAGTTAAATAAGTTAGATTCTTGCTGGGAAATAAAAAAGAGACAAAAAAATTAATAAAAAATCAGAGCATTAGAAAAAGTCCAAAAGCCAAGACACAACAGAGAATATACCTTCAGACATTACTGTATTATGTGTAACATTTTGAACTTATATATCCTCTTCATCCTCCCTCAGACCCTTTAAGTAGTCCAACACCGGTCCCCAATCCCCATGTCGTATCAAACACCTTTCTCCATCCTGTATTTTTAAATCTAAGCCTCTCTAAGTAGAGGGTCTCACCCAGCTCTCTCATCCACATTTCAAATGAGGGTGCTGCATCAGACTTCCAGAGTCTCAAAATGAGCTTTTTAGCCAACACAGCACCTAGATATATCGGCCATTTTTCATTGTCAGAGTATCTAGTAACATCGTCGCTATAGCCCAAAATGGCCACTAAGGGGCAGGGTTCCCACTGTTTATTAAAAGCTTTTGAATAAAAGTCAAATATATCAGACCAGAACGTGTGTAAGTTGGGACAAGACCAGAGTTGATGTGTAAGGGTACCATCTTGATTTTTACATTTGTTACACAGTGCTGATACGCTAGGATACATCTTATTCACTTTCACCTTTGAGTAGTGCAACCTGTGTATCACTTTAAATTGAATCAAGTTGATTCTAACATTTACAGAGCACCGGTGAATATTTGTAAGACACGTTTTCCAGAATTCCTCATTGAGGGGTATCCCCAGTTCTGACTCCCACTCAGTCCTATATCTTTCTGTGCTAACTATTACCTGATTGAAAAGTGTCTGGTATATTTTTGACACCGCCCCTTTACTACCTGGTCTAACATTAATTATAGTTTCCAGTGCTTGATGCTGAGGAATGTCTGACCATGTATCTACATGAGTCCTTACAAAGTTCCGTATCTGTAGATAGCGGAAAAAATGTGTTTTGACGGTAAATCATGTTTGACCCTTAGTTGCTCGAATGATAGAAACTGGCCCCCTTGGTACAAGTCCTTCAAGCACCCTATACCCTTCACCTTCCACTGTGCAAACCCTTGATCCATAGTGGATGGCTTAAAGGCATGGTTATTACCGATTGGAGTGTCTGTATACATATTTGGAGCTTTCAAGTATGTTTTAATCTGTTTCCATACCTTCAAGGAGCTATGTACTATAAAATTCCCTTCATATAGTGATTTGTTTATCTTGACAGGGCTATTCAAAAGGGCTAGGAGAGAGGTTCCCTGACAAGCTGCTTGCTCCATTGAGAGCCATGTAGGAGTAACCTCCTCCATGCCCTCCGTAAGGTTAGCACTTCTCCAGAAAGCCATATTGTTTAAATGTGCAGACCAGTAGTAACATCTGAAGTCTGGAAGACCAAATCCACCCTCATTTTTTGTTTTACATAAATGTTTTTTGCTAATACGTGCAGTTTTATTCTGCCAAATAAAGGGGATTATAATCGAGTCTAACTTTTTGAAATACCACTGTGGTATGAATATCGGAATTGACTGAAAGATGTATGTAAATCTCGGAAGAAGCACCATTTTAATAGCGTTTACTCTCCCAACCAGTGACAGTGGGAGGGTCTTCCAAAAATCTATATTCTGTTTCAACTGTTTTATTTCTAATTTCCAATTCTCTTCAAGTAAAAGTTCAGGTTTTTTAGTAACGGTCACTCCTAGGTAAGTAAATCTATCTTTGGTAATCTTAAAAGGGACAGAGTTCAATGAGGATCTATCCTTATTTAATTGTACTGAAATTAATTCACTTTTATCCCAATTAATTTGAAAACCTGAAAGAGAGTCAAAATAATTAAACAATTCCATAATTGGAGGAAGGGACTCCTGTGGGTTAGATACGTATAACAAAATGTTGTCTGCATACATTGATAAATGATGCTTTTGCCCTTTAATGGAGACAGGTGATATTCTAGGATGTTGTCGAATTTTTGTAGCTAGTGTTTCTATGACTAAATCGAAAAGATAAGGAGAGCATGGATCTCCTTGCCTTGTCCCACGGTATAGTGGAAACTGAGAAGAAATATCCTGGTTAGTAACTACACTGGCTGTGGGATGAGCATACAAAATCCGTATCCAGTCAATAAATACCTTCCCGAAACCAAATGCCTCTAGGGTCTCATACATATATGGCCACTCGACCTGATCGAAGGCCTTCTGAGCATCCACTGAAATCACAACTGTCTCTGTATTGTGTTTCGTATAAAGTATATTGAATAAACGTCTTAAGTTGTAATAGATATGTCTATTAGGAATAAAGCCTGTTTGATCCGGGTGCACTATCTTCTGAATGTGAGCTTTTAGCCGCTTGGCCAGAATCTTGCTAAGCAGCTTCGTTTCAATTGGAATCAGTGACACAGGTCTGTAGGATGATGGTTCTAACTCATCTCTGCCCTTTTTTTAAATTAATGAAATATTTGCATTATACAGCGTTTGAGGTAGTCTATCATCCGATGCGGCATGTTTAAACATACGAAGCAGCAGCGGAGATAGTTCCTTAGAGTAGTGCTTGTAGAATTCTACAGTAAAGCCATCAGGGCCAGGTGCTTTATTGTTAGGGAATTCTGTAATTGCCTCTACTATTTCTCCTATGGAGATGTCCCTTTCCAATGCAGCTTCTGCCTCGCCATCAAGCTGAGGTAGGTTTAATTCAGAGAGAAATGCCTTAATAGCATCAATGTCATGGTTGCCATTTGATGTATACAATTTTGAATAGAACTCCATAAAACGTGCATTCTTTAGGGTCTGTAAGAACAGTGCCTGTGTCTGATTTTATTTTTAGTATTGCACGGGATGCTTGCGCCTGTCTTAATTGACATGCCAGCAGTTTCTGAGGTTTGTCACCTATTTCAAATTGTATCTGTTTTATCATATTCAATTGCTTATTGACCTGTGCAGATAAAATAGTATTGTACTCATCTCTTTGAGAGACTCTAGAATTCAGCAGAGACAGGTGTTCTAGTTGAGACACAGAATCATCCAACTCCACTAGTCTTTTTGACATTTGTTTTCTCCTACCTGCCACGTATGATATGATGCTACCTCTAAGCACTGCCTTGATAGCTTCCCACAGTGTTGAGTCATCCACATCCCCTGTATCATTTGTGGCTATAATGTCAGGTAGCCTAGCTGACATGTATTTTAAGAAACTCTTCTCTTTTAAAATTGTGTTGTCAAATCTCCAGGTGCGTTAATTTCTATGTCTAGTGAACCTAATATCCAGTGACATGGGATCATGATCACTTATCAGGATAGTATGGTATTGTGTGGACACAACACTGGATATCAGTTTAGAGTCTATCAGCATGAAATCAATCCTGGAATAGGATTTATGTACTGGAGAGAAAAAAGAGTAGTCTCTGTTGGTAGGGTTGCGTAGCCTCCATATGTCAACCAGATTTAGATTGTGCATGGCACTTTTTAACACCTCACTGGCTTTGCTGTTCACGGATACCTTTGATGACTTTTTATCCAACACAGGGTCAATTATACAATTGAAGTCGCCACCCAATATAATATTTGTATTACCGACGTCAGGAATTCTATTCAGAACTGTCTCAAAAAAATGTGGATCATCAAAATTTGGACCATACACGTTTATCAATGTTACAGGAACACATTTAAGTGTCCCTGATACAATTACAAATCTACCATTCGGATCCGCGATTGTGCACACATGATCAAATGACACACCCCTCTTGATAATAATAGCGACCCCTCTGGCCCTGGCCCCGAAGTTTGATTGAAATATTTGTGATCCCCATCCCACGCGTAACTTGTTCCTGGCTATATTCTTAATATGGGTCTCTTGAAGATATATAACATCAGCTTTCAGGCTTTTTAAATGAGCCATTACCTTACCTCTTTTAACAGGGTGATTTAGACCTCTTACATTCCAGCTTACAATCCTTGTACTATCCCCATTGTTATTTACTGACATGACATATTATCCATGATCATGTGACAAAGCAAAAATCGCCCAAAGTGTTGTATACATTCCGCCGTTAGAAATAAAATAAAATAAAATGCACTGCCGCAAACTAACATGAAAACACTACGCTGTCCTCCGGGGCCCTCTTTACCTCCCTCCAGTCCCCTCTGCGAACACAACACCTCTAAATCTAAATACCTTAAGAGCTCGTAAACATACCATGATAGTCTGTGTATGCAATCGTCTCCACCTGTCCAACAAAAACAAATGAGAAGTAGGTAGGATGGGCGCAATGAGCCGCTGTAACTCGTGAGTGATCACGTATTGAAGCGGTCGTCTGTACCGTCGGGTTGGATTAACGCGGCACTTTGTTGTCGTCTAGGAACTTCTCCGCGTCCTTCGGGTCGTTGAATGTGCGCTTGTCTGTGCCAACCGATACCACGAACGTCGCTGGGTGTCGGAATCCGCATCTCACCTCCGCAGTCTTGCACCTGGTTCTGATATTGTCGAATCGCTTCCGTAGCTTCAGCACTGCCGGTCCCAGGTCCGGGAAAATGTTTCATGTTCATTCAGGCCATCCTCGTTTGAGGCTACCCTTTCCTCAATATTATCCAGTGTCTGTTTCAGACCAGCAAGTGAGATGCATCCAACTTTTCAAACCTTGAATCGTCATTTTGATTCAGTCGATTAATAGCGACCATTATGTCCGTCGTGGTCGGCGGTGGTGCCCCGTTCGGCGCTGTAGTTTCAGCTTGGTCTTCATCCGAATCCGACAGGGTGCTGCTGCCATCGTTAGCTTATCTGCTAGCGTTCAACTTCTCAGTTGCAAGCTTTTGTTGAGCCTTTCTGTCTTTCTTCTGTCTCGGCATAGCTCAGTTGCGCATCTACAACTTATATTGTCAATTTTCTTTTTACTTCTACCATTGAATTGCCTTCTTAAATTGTACACTTTTGTAGGAGTTTAGTGGAGCCTCTCTCACACACGACTATCCCATCTCACGCCCACTTCCGGTCCCTCCCTTGAAATCATTAGTTGTTAGTTGTATTGTTCTCCACTGTGTTCCTCCCTCACGGTGTACCGGTCGTGATGTGGCACAACACCGGGGGCTGAGAGGCTGTCGTCGGCATCGTCCGGTGCATTCCTTAACCCTTTCACTGCCGACACGACAGCCGGTTAACCCTTTAACTGTGACAATACAGAAGGTTATAGCCCTTTACTATCACACAACCGACGGCGATGCTCCATCATTAGCATCATTAGCTCCGCGTCCGCTAACCTTCTGTCGTGTGGCAGTGAAAGGGTTCATTGGGACATGTTGTCTGCTGGAGCCGTGTGGTTGTTTTCAAGCCACGCCCCCCCGGCCCAGAGTTCTCAGTGTACAACGACACATACTGTAAAAAGTACCCAGAAATTATACTTAAGTGAAAGTATGGGTATATATACCGTCTCAAAATCCTACTACAGTAAAAGTATCAGGCTAAAAACACACTTGAGTAAAAGTTAAATGTACTAAAAAGTTAAAGATTTTATTTTTTTCTGACGGTCTATTCTTCTGATAGCAGGTAAGGTGTTTAATCAAAGATCCCCGCTTTCTAGTCTTGCACAAGGACCAATCAGCATGGGGTATGGGCGGGTTAATTTTCCATTGATGGGGATTTGATCGGCTGTTTTTAAATAAAGAGCGGCCGCCAGAGTAAAACGTTTTTCTTTTTTTCCTGAAATGTAATTGAGTAAAAGTACAAGTATACAAACCTAATAATACTCGAGTGAAGTGCAAATCCCCAAAATCAGTACTTGAGTATTGTAACAAAGTACAATTACTCAAGTACTTTACACCCCTGGTATTCACTATGTGCCAAAGACATTGTAATCGACACAACAAACACTTCCTCCCTGCCATTATATCAATGAGGGGCACGCCATTATGGAGGCACTTTTAATTGTTATTAATATTATTATTATTGTATTGTATATATTGTATTTATTTATTTATTTATTTATTTATTTATTTATTTATTTATTTATTTATTTATTTATTTATTTATTTATTTATTTATTTATTTATTTATTTATTTATTTATTTATTTATTTATTTATTTATTTATTTATTTATTTATTTATTTATTTATTTATTTATTTATTTATTTATTTATTTATTGTCTGAAGGACAGAATTATGGTTTGGTATTGCTGCAGATGCGAGTCGGTGTGTGTGTGTCCCAGTGGGGGTCTGTCTGCGTGACCCCCCGCTGAGAGAGAGAGCGCTGTGGCAAATAGAGCCACACAGTTCTTTTTTCAAAGTGCTTTTATCCATGCAAAGGCTCCATTATTCGCATTAAAAACAAAACCGACCGCATCACGAAAGCAGAACACAGCTTGGATCCGCATTGCTGAAAATAACATCCAACGTTGAGATCTCCCTCGGCGGTGGTAGTTAAATTAAGCTAACCAATTGGGGACCCTGCTGTTGTATCATAAATTGATCAATACAGACCGTATTATTAATTAATGTTGTTTCTTTTTCTAATGTAGCCAAGAGTAAAGACCATAACCCTAAAACAGCAGTCAAAGTGTATATGTTCAGCACTATGTTGTTTAAGATGTTCCGAAAATAAGAATTTGTCGGAATATTGCGAAATCTATCTCTCTTTTTTCGTCAAACCACGAGGAAATGTCCACCTTTCCATAGATGTATGATTTGGCCATAATAAGGTAATTTATAGTTCATAATGGTTTGTAATTATGACTGTAATCATCTTCCCTTCATTCATTTGCTTAGATTTTTTGTACACTTGATATCAAGAAGGTGGCTAATGAGCTCAGTAAGCGTAATCAGAAGAATCTCAATGTTAGCATGGTGTTATTCACCGGCAAAGATGCAAAAGAAAATCATTATTTATATTCTCCTTTGTTTCATCACAATTTACTCAAGCCTATAGTAACAGACACAATATTGCTGACACAGGGAATACATACCCCCAGGTCCATAGATGTTCCTAGATACCAAGAACATGCAAATTGACCTTGTAGAAGTGAAGATGAATGCTTTTATCCAAATATCCTTACCATAAATGAGTGCGTACACGCTTTAGCACTAGTGACCAGAGCGTGAATCAAATTCGTAACGTTTACCCCTTGAGAGCCTTGTCCTACGCCTTGATCTCCACAGGATGACAGTGGCTCAGGAGGTAGAGCAGTCATCTGGCAATCCCGAGGTTCTCGGTTCGATTCCCGCTCCTCCCGGGCAGCGTGTCGATGTGTCCTTGAGCAAGACACTTAACCCCTAATTGCTGCCGATGAGCAGGTTGGCACCGTGCACCTTTTTAAAGGTGACTGGCTCAAAGGCAAAAAAATAAATCATTATTTTTATGAACTGGTCACCATTTGTATGCGACCCCTTCCCCCGAGAGTACTTCTGCAACTGCAGAGGTCAGATAAAGGTCATAGAGTAAAAACAAGGTTATTTTGACATATATTATATAAAGGAGTCAAAATATAAAATGTCCTAAAATGGAAACACTCAAGTGCAAATTGTGCACGTGAAGTACGGAACAAGTACTCGAACACTCAAGTGCAAAAGACATTTGCGTGATGTACTTTTTTTCTCCTATGCCTGTGTGTCGGCGACAGAGGGAGAGAAAAAAGAAAGCATCTGTTGTGTTAATCTGGGAGGTGAAAAGCTCCCTTGTTCCCCTGCCTGAACCTTAGATTCCCAGAGACCCGTAGTGTGGGTGTCGAGGTGAGTTTGCACGTCCGGGTGTGAGCCAGTCGAATTGCTAGGCGTCCGCCATCTGCGTGCGTGACCTGCCAAGCATGGTGCCATCATCTCCGCCATCAGTCAAATAGGCACCTGTGAATGTGTGTGTGTGTATGTGTGTGTGTGGGCATGTTTGTGTGATGTATGTGTTTTATCTGTACTGTATGCATGTGTCAGCGAGGTTGTGTGTGCGGATGTGAGTATTACGTGTGCATGAGTGCACCTGTGTGCATTTGTGTGTCTGTGTGTGTCTGTGTGCGTGCGTACTGTATGTGAATGTGTGATCTATGAGTTATGTGTGTGCTTACTGACTGTACATGTGTGTTTTCATGCACGTGTGCATGAGAGAGTGTGAGAATGTGTGAGTGTGTGTGTGTGTGTGCCTTTGCATGCTTACTCATGAGTTTGTGTGTGAATGTGTGACACGTGAGTGTTGTACACTGTATGTGCTTACATGGGCATGCTTGTGCTAGCTAGTGTCTCTGTGTGTGTAACCTTGTTTTTCTACCATTGTGGGGACTAAATGTCAACAAGATTTGTTGTGTATGTTGTCGGAACATTGGCCGGCCCCCAAATGCTAAAGGAGCTATATATGGTCAGGTTAAGGTTAGGGTTAAAGGTGTAGTTCAGATTTTTCTTTTAACCCTAGCCCTGTTTTCTACTTTATTTATAATTAACACTTTGAGCACCAGCTATTATCCTCATCCTGTAGTCACGCTAAAAGATAGGCATTTTCACTGTGCATTTACATTTAGTCATTTTGTGCGTCAGAATGTTTGCAGAGCTATATCTATATTCTATATAGCTATGGAGACAATACTATGGCTCATTTGACAGTTACTATCTCTCGTCCAACATGTAAAAAAATAGTTAATTGTTTCATGTATACGTTCACGCGTTATCCCCTGGTGAATATTGTATAGTTTCAGAGCAGGGTTAAAAAAAGAAATATATTCCCAGGCTTTTTTGCCCCCCTTAATTGATTTTCGGGGGCTTTTTTGTATTTCGTGGGCACAGAATTTTTATGATGAAAATTAACATAAACTTTTTTTTACAGTCTTCGTCCCCATGTTTGATAACGTAATGTTAATGTCTCCATATATAGGACTCTACGCTAACCTTTTTCCCAAGGAGCACATGTGCTCCTAAATAAAAATTTGAAAATAAAATCTAAATACAAATTTAGGAGCACAGTGAACATTGTTCAAGTAACACAAGAGTTTATTAACAAACTATTTATTGCATGCATATTATACTGTGCCTGTGCATACTAACCTGTTAATCTGTAGACCGTTTTCACCCTAAAGGTACATGCCTAAGTAAATGGAAGATTGCTCCACTTCTGCAAGCCAATTTGCATGTTCTTGGTATCTAGGAACATCTAGGGACCTGGGGGTATGTATTTCCAGTGTCAGAAATATTGTGTCTGTTACTAGGCTGAGTAAATTGTAATGAATAAATTAATTATGATTAATTATGATTTATGATTTTGATGATGATGATCAAAAATGTATACGGGGCACGAGAAAATGCTCACTGAGCTCATTCACCACCTTATTGAGATCATGTGTACAAAAAATCTAAGCAAATGACCGCGGGAAGATGATTAAACAGAAGGATTTGTAGATACAGTAATTAATGATAATCGACTTTAATTATAAAGTCATATTTGACCTTGAACTTGACCTTGACCTTATTATGGCCAAATCATACATCTATGGATAGGGAAAATGCTCCTCTTTCCAATGGCAGGGTTGAATCTGGATTTAGTCATTTCTTATAATTAGCATTTTCTGATAAATTTGTATTTCCGATAAAACATATAAAACATTGGTAAAAATGAAAATATACAATTTGACTACTGTTTTTGATAGGGTTATGGTCTTTACTCTTGGCTACAAAAAAAAATATTTAAAAACATTGACCATGAAAATTTAACCATGGCGATCAAAGTGATTATTTGCCGACCTCTAGTGGCTCGGTGTGCATTTATTTTAATACAATATATAGATAGAATTAAAGCCCTATTTGTTGCCTGTCGATTGCCCTTTCAGGTGATAAAATCAGTTCAGCGGTTCTCGAGTTACATGCCGATATGTGAGGCGTGCCCCAAAGTACGCAAAAGTACACATTACCACCCCCGACTCCCGGGGCTCTAGCTCCGTCAATCATTTGGCGATCTCGAAAATCTTTGCACAGGGTTGTAGCCAATAATACGGTCTCTATTGATTGATTTATGATAAAGAAAAGCAGGGTCCCCCTATAGGGGGACCTTAAGGCTTAACAGGCTAAGGGATAAACATCTGTGCAAATAGCACATACCACCAAAATCACAAATTGGCTGCAAAGGATATCTGTTGTCAAGCTGCTTTTGTATGTTGTAGTCTTGTCACAATACCAACATTTTGACTTTGATACAGATATAAGGCAATGGAATATATTATTAGATGACAGAACATGGAAAATTCTTTATACAATTATTTAATTCATTATAATTGAAACGCTATTGAATAATAGTTAATTAATAGTTAATACAATTATTCTGTTACAGCTACAACTGAGCTATAATTTATACTAGAGGTGGGCATAGATACATTTTTTTAATCTAGATTAATCTATCTGCAATCCTGGATTTAATCTAGATTAAAATGGCTAAAAAAAATTAAAAATCTGCCGAAGGCATTCAAAATATGTGTGTTCTACCCAAATAATTACCAGAAGTAAGTCCTTACTTTTTCTTTCCTCCTTATGTTTCTCAGGCCAGGTGGCCCATTACACCATGAGCCCATCTCCCATTTCCAAAATGCATTACAGACTGTTTGAAAAAGCTGTTTTGCTATGATAATTGGTAATGAAATATCAAAATAATGTTCAATAAGATGTACTTGTGTTTAATAAGTTGTTTTATTCAGAAGTTAACACAAATAAATAATATTACCAGTACAGTACAGTATCTAGCAAACTCTCAGGAGCAAAACAGAAAGAAGCATTTCAAACTTGAACTATGTGACATGGCTTGACTCAATCAGTCCAATCTCTATTTCTCCTTCTTCCACCAGTCACTCAGGCAGACCAGCTTGTTTTATGTAGCGGTGTCTACTTATAGTGCCTATAATATTTTTCCCGTTGGGCGCCAGACAGGGCCAAACCCTGCCAATGCAAATCATCAACTGCTCCAGTGGAGTTGCTCAGTGGCCAATGGTGTCAACTGTGGTTGTACTGGGCAGCTCCCAGGTGTGAATGGAACTGTGTGAATGTGAAGCAGGGCGTTCCTGAAAAAGAGCATCTGTGCTCAGCGAACCTACCCTGGGTAAATAAAGGTAAAAAAAAAATGTAAAAAAAAAAAAAAAAAAAAAAAAAATTAGATGAACTGCGTCAATTATATTATCGCGCAATACTAGTATCGCGTTAACGCAGCACGTTAACGCCGTTAACGGCCCAACTCTAATTTATAGGTATAGCTACTGTCTATCAATGTCTTCCTTTTGAATGAAATAGGTTCAGGAGAGAAAGATGTAGAGAGGGAGAGAGAGCGATTGATTGATTGATTGATTGATTGATTGATTGATTGATTGATTGATTGATTGAAAACTTTATTAACAGATTGCAGAATGTGTACAGTACAGTACAGCTCAATACATACAATTGTTAAGGGGATGCAGACCAGAGAAATACTTTTGTCTTGTTTACATCAGGGTCCCCCATTTTCAATTCATCATAACATATGACACACACGACATACAGATAGACAGTACTGCTACATCTATACATTTATGACATACCAGATTTGCAAATACAGTACTGACAGCGAGACACACACACAGATAGACACAGATATTCTCAGCCCCCCCCGGGCCCTTTCCTCTGAGTGTTCCCAGTGATGGCTTACTATGTGTGTGTATGTGCGTGTGCAAACGGGAACGGGAAACACATCTGTGCAATAGCACACACCCGTCACCAGGGTGCGAATCATGGGGGAGCTGGGGGAGCCATGGCTCCCTTAGATCAGACATCAGCTCCCCTGAAAACATGATTTGTGAATTTTTGGGGGGTCTCTAAAATACTGACAATAAATGATATTTTTGCCATGCATTTCAAATTTTTCTGTAATTTTCTGTATCGTCATCATCGTGTATAATAATAAAATTAGGCTATTTTGATGTATTAATGATTTGCGCACAAATTCACCGTAATAGACAATAGCATAAATCTGGTTGCGGGCGGCACTGCAGATATACCCTACTCGTAATACACATGCAACATGCATGCTATTCTTGCGTTTACCATTCGGAGCGTGGCGGCGCTGCACTGCAGTCTGCACTCTGCAGGCACAAATAGACGCATCCGGGATAATGTCGAAAGTTAAACGGAATATCAAAGAAGTTCTAACCAATTTTGATTTTACAAAGAAGGCGAAGCAACCAGCTGCGGGGACTACTTCTGTGACATGCAGATTTTGAGAATTCGGCAGACCATCAGGACAGGTAGGTGGCGATAATGTTGCATTTTTTTTACTACTGGAGATGAGGAGTGACTTTTAATAAAACTGCAAGAAAAACAAATGTAATTCTCTCTGCGGCAGTGAGCTGGAGTCTCTCTCTCTCTCTCTCTCTCTCTCTCTCTCTCTCTCTCTCTCTCTCCGCGGCAGTGCAGTGAGCTGGACTCTCTCTCTCTCTCTCTCTCTCTCTCTCTCTCTCTCTCTCTCTCTCTCTCACGGGCGTCTCTCTCTCCGCGGGCGTCTCTATCTCTCTCTCTCTCTCTCTCTCTCATTTCTAAGCGACAGGCGCTCCTTTTCCCAGCGCCGCGCCTCGGTGGCAGCGTTTGGGGCATAAAGTTGAAACAAGTTAAACTTTTGGAGAGGGGCGCGCTCATCAGGTAACTCTTTTCGACTGACTAATCAACATTGAGGAAGTGGCAGAGCCGCGGCAGTTGCGAGACCCAGGGAAACGCTCTGAGCATTTTTTTTGCCCCCCCCCCCCCCCCCCCCGCTCCCCCAAAGATCCTGCTATGGTTCGCACACTGCCCCGTCACACCACCAAAGTCACTGGCTGGCCCACAGACAGTGTGCGTGTATGTGCGTGTGCTAACTTCGCTAACGTTATCTGCCTCAGTAACATTAGCTGCCTCGCCGGATTCCTCTTTCTCCTCATCTCTCTTTTGCTCAAAATAAAAATGAATGGGCTTCATGGCTAACTGAATCTTTAGCGTTGTCTGATTCTGAATGTATAACTTGGTGACTTTCTGTTCCAGCGCGTACTGTGTTTATCGTTTCATTTCTCTTGTGAAACCAGCCGCGTCACCGCAGGAAACTCTACTGTGATCTACTGGCAAATACGAGTGAAATACTCGCACTGCAGAGCATATATATAATTATATATATAATTAGTAAACTGTCTGGGGCTTTTCATGCCCCCCTTAACTGATTTTCGAGGGCATTTGGTAAATTTTCGAGTGCATTTTGCCCCAAGCCCCCGTTAATTTCGAACCCTGACCCACACAACATGATGGTAGTGCTAAATGACCATTTCGAGTATAAGATTTTGACTGGCAAGTAAGGTTGGTGGATTTTACTGACATCATTGTAAGGTATATAACGCAGGTTTGCTCTCAGACACGTGGTCTGCCAGATCAGCAAGGTTCTGCCCCACGACAGTAAGGCCTGACGTCTCTTCGTGACCAGCGGAGGGCTGAAGAAGATCCAGGAGATCGAGGCAGAGGCAGGCTCCTCAATACAGGAGTACATCACTGCCATCAACAACTGCTACCCACGTTGATTTTGACCCGAGGCTGCAGAGAGAAATAGTGCCTCCCCTTGGTCCTCTTTTCCCACTCAGCATTCGACTAAGAGGTTGGCAGTCGACTACGGCTCCTTTCGATCGATTAGTCGACTATTCGACTAATAGGGGTCAGCCCTAATATAATGTAATATAATAATAAAGTATAATATATTTAGCTCCCATTTGAATAATATATATAGTATGTCTAAAAACATGACATTCTTTAGAAGTCTTAAAATATATATTTCTAAATTTTTATTAAAATAAATGTAAAATAATAATGTTATTTATATAGCACCATTCATACAGATTGCAGCTCAAAGTGCTTGGCATACTGTGACATCACAGATGTTCTAGAATGTTCTATTATGACATACTGTAACATCACAAATGTTCTAGAATGGTGTATGATGTCATAATAGAACATTCTAGAACATTTGTGATATATATATATGGGTTTCACAAACTAAGAAGGAGATTCTAAACTAGATTATAGTTAGGCAGCAATACGCCGAAAGGTGTCTAGACTGCTGGAACTTCACAAGAAGAAGAAGAAGATTTCACAAACTAAGGACCCACCAAAGAAGTTTTCAAAATGGGGCTTGAAAGTACTATGGTCTGCGTGGACAACAGTGAGTATATGAGAAATGGAGACTTTCTCCCTACGAGACTACAGGCTCAGCAAGATGCTGTCAACATGGTCTGCCACTCCAAAACTCGCAGCAACCCAGAGAACGACGTGGGGCTCATGACTATGGCAAATAACTGTCGGGTCCTGACCACGTTGACCCCGGACTCGCGCCGCATCATGTCCAAACTCCACGCAATCCAGCCCCGCGGCAACATCTGCTTCTGCACGGGCATCAGGGTGGCTCACATGGCACTCAAGCACAGACAAGGAAAAAACCACAAGATGAGGATCATTGCTTTTGTGGGAAGCCCAGTGGAAGACACAGAGAAAGACCTCGTTAAACTAGCAAAGCGCTTGAAGAAAGAGAAGGTGAATGTGGATATTGTCAACTTTGGCGAAGAGGAGCTGAACACAGAGAAGCTGACTGCCTTCATCAACACTTTAAATGGGAAAGAGGGTACGGGTTCCCACCTGGTCACAGTCCTCCCGGGGTCCAACCTCGCCGACGCCCTGCTCCCCTCTCCCATCCTGGCTGGTGAGGGAGTCTCCATGATGGGCCTGAGCGCCAGCGACTTTGAGTTTGGCGTAGGCCAGGGTGCCGACCCCGAGTTGGCCCTGGCCCTACGTGTGTCCATGGAGGAACAGAGGCAGAGGCAGGAGGAGGAGGACCGCAGAGCAGCCGCTGCCTCTGTAGCGGAGGCAGGGGTACCCACATCCACCGCCGACGAATCCGACGAGGCCCTGTTGAAGATGTCTGTGTCTCAGCCTGAGACGGGTGCGGCCGTGCTCCCCGACTTCAGCAGCATGACTGACGAGGAGCAGATAGCCTACGCCATGCAGATGTCTCTCGCAGGAGGAGAGTATGAACCCATGGATACCACAGCATCAGCCAAGGAGGAGGATGACTATGATGTGATGCAGGACCCAGAATTCCTCCAGAGCGTCCTAGAGAATCTGCCGGGTGTTGACCCCAACAACGAGGCCATCCGTAACGCCATGGGCTCCCTGGCCTCCCAGACAGGAAACAAGCCGGATGGCAAGAAGGAAGAGAAGAAGAAATGAGGAAGCAGCGACGGACGGACAGTGACTTTGATGAACCAGACGGGGCAGTGACTTTGACCAACCAGACGGGACAGTGACCTTGACGAACCAGACGGGGCAGGACTTTGACGAACCAGACGGGGCAGTGACTTTGACCAACCAGACGGACAGTGACTTTGACCAACCAGACGGACAGTGACTTTGACCAACCAGACGGGACAGTGACCTTGATGAGGAACATGGACATGACAGACATGAACAGTTGCAGGCTATGCAGGATTACTTAAATATATGAAAAAGCTTGAGGACGTATTGTTTGACCAACATGCCTGCATGACCACGAAATACTTTTTCTTATTTGTCAAACTCTGAAAGCACCCACAGTGATCCAGGCAAATTCCTGGAGTTATGGAGTGCTATGTGAATTTTGCTAAAGTCGTTTGCGTTGCTCGCCTGGACACGTTACTATTTGAAAATCAAAGGTATATAATAGGCATGTTTCATCATGAATGCATCAAAGGGAAAGGGGGGGGGGGGTCGTTTTTTGATGCTCATCGTCAGCAACGGCATACGTTTTGAATACTACATACGTTGATCGTTGCGATCAATGTGAAATCATTGTTGGATCAAAGTAGGATTGATGTCATATAGTCCTTACCTTTACTAGGAGGTATCCCAAAATGAATATTCCAATTGTCTGATCGCGATTTCCAGTATTGATGTCTATCGGGTCCCTGACATGAAATGACACAAAATATGCATCAAGTGTGTTCCAAGCGTTCCAAGTTGCTCAAATTAACCGTTTCACTTGCCCGAATCCAAATTCTCTTCTCGGATCACATAAAATGTAACACACAGTGTGAAATAAGGTTTCAAAGGGTAGGCGATACTGCCACCTAGCAGATTCGGCCGGCATTGCACTCTTGAGGTCTCAGAATGAGTTCCAATGGTAACACCAAGGTCCGTGAGAGTTAGGGTTAGGGGGCTACCCTAACCCCCTAACCCTAACCTGTCCAGTGCTGCGACTAGGGTGAAAGGTGTGACACTTGTTGTTCACGCGCTTAATAGTGATTGTTTTTAAAAAAACAAACATGGATTATTGTAATGTGAGTCCAATATGTGATACTGAGCAACTTTTTTGGCATATACTGTACATAAAATCTAGCCAAACACACGTAAAAAAAAAAGGGCGTTTTGACCAGAACTGGTCAAGGGTGACTCGATTGGTCAGTGTTGTAGCCAACAAGTGTCCACTTCCAGCTCATACCTCTATGCTGTAATAATGAAATCTGGCAACCACTAAAGAGAAATGTGAGTACACCAGTTCAAGTTCAACTCAAGTTCAAACCTCTGTTACTCTATTTCATTAGCACTAAAAGTGATTATTGTGACCAGTGACCAGGCTCATGCATGTGCTAGTATAAAGTATAAAGCTAAGCTTTGCAATAAGTTCAAGTAAAAAAGAAATGCCACTTTTCTGCCCACCTGTTAAGAGGTTTTAACTTTGGCTGACGCCGAAACCCTAATTCATGCGTTAGTCTCATCACGACTAGTAATGTGCTTTTTTCAGGCCTACCTAACTCAAGCCTGAAAAATCGTCAACTCGTGCAAAATGCAGCTGCATGGATACTAACTAAAACTAGAACATTTTATAATTTTACACTGGCTTCCCATCTAGGCCAGATCTGACTTTCAAGTGTTGCTACTCACTTACAACATTTTGAATGGGCTCACGATACTCGCCCCCTCATGCTCTTTGGTCACAAAATGCGGGGCTCCTATCAATTCCTAGGGTAAAAAATTGATGGGCCTGCCACAGAGCCTTTGCCTTCCGTGCTCCCTACCTGTGGAATAAATTACCCGCTGTCGTAAGGGGCGCCTGTTCTGTCAACGTTTTAAAATCCTCGCTCAAGACCCATCTATTCTCTCTCTCCTTCAGCCTACCCTGATCTCACCTGGTCGGGGACAGACCCTTAGCTTAGTTTGGTTAGTTAAGTCAGGATGTCTGTTTATTGCGGACATGGGAGCTTTTCTAACCCTTGTCCCTGTGTCTCTGTGAGTGGATGTCTCGAGTGATAGTGTGATGATATACAGATTGCAGCGATTGTTCTACCTCAAACTTGTACCATTATGTTCCCCTTTAGACAACAAACATAACGCTAATGATGCACTTTTGTTAAGCACTTGTAAACACTGTTGCCCAAAACACATTCTAGAGATTCCCACTTTTTACTGGTACATACGTTCATATCTAATAGTCTTTAGATGACTAAATATTAGGGATGCTCGATATTGACTTTTTTACCGATACCGATATTCCGATATTGTCCAACTCTTAATTTCCGATACCGATATCAACCGATATCAACCGATACCGATATATGCAGGGTTCCCCCCCCCCCAAAAAAGGAATAATTTCAGGTAACTAATCATTTTACTGGATATATATATAACAAATATTGTTATTGTTTTTTTTTTTTTTTTAACCGATACCGATATTTTCCGATATCACATTTTACTGCCGATATCGGCCGATAATATCGGTCGGCCGATAATATCGGACATCCCTACTAAATATAGATGAATACTCATGAAATTTGATATATATATTCTAAAATAAGTATAATTTCACTTCCCCTACCTGTCGACATGAAATTCCCAAACGCTGACAGTAAAAAAAAAAGCCTTGATGTCGCACAAAATGGGGCGTGACCGAATTTGGTTTTGGGTGTTCCCAGACAAAGAGAGTGACCGAGATTGGTCTACGTTCCGTTAACCATGCCTGCTCTAAGTACTTCAACCTGATCTGAGTGGCTCTCCTGCCCCCTGGGGAGTGACTTTGAGACTTTGAGCCTTGACTTTTTATTTTTCATACCAGCGCTTGTATTCCTATGCTTTTTTGTTCTTAGCTATTATTATTAAAATTTTTAAATGTTCTTATATACTTTTGCTACTATGTATGTATATGTGTTTTATTGCATGTATTATATATACATACACATACCAAGTATTCGCTTGTTCTATTCTCCATCCATCTATCATCCACAGCAACACTATAATATCACCGACATCCTTTGAATTGCTCATCAGAGGTTTCTCTCCGCCACGGCGCCTGTGGTGTTTTCTTTTCCTATTGCAAGGTGTTAGGGAGTCGTTCCTTATCTTCATCGGGCCTGTGATTATAAAAGAGCTGCGAGCCCCTCGATTACGCAGAGCAAATCCGTTCGCAGATCTAGTCAGTTGCATATTACAATAAAGTATTTGAGCACTTTTTTTTTTATAATATAATAAGGTTTTTCGTTTATTTTCTAGGCAAAGATAATTAGAAAAACATTTGAAGGATTTTTTTGTTTGGTAAAAGAAACACAACGCAGATCTAGCCGCTCAAACACTCTCACTTATCATCACTAATTAGCTTGCCCCCCCCCCCCCCCCCCTTTCTGTTCTGAGTGGGTGAAAATATTGGACTCTGCAGTATACCGCCCACAATGTGGACCGGGCCTCGTGAGTGTGTGTGGTATACCGCAGAGTATACTGCTGAGAGATGTGGCTGTGCTTTTTCATGCCAAATACAAGACTGACAAACAAAACAGCCACAAAAGAACACCTTCTGTCTCCACAAAGTAAAACATTTCATTCATTTTAGAGAATGGAGTTTTCTGCTCAACACCCACATGCAGGTTTTCAATCTGTGTACAGGTCGTGTTTTGAGTGGGAGTCCCAGGCGTCACGCAGCTTTCTGAACACGTCAACTTTAAATTCAAGTAAGAGAGTGGCCCTCAAAACAGTAGTTACTAAGTTAGAGCAATTATATGTAGAACACTTACATTTAGTGTTTGATGTCTTTCATCCAAAGCATTTTGTGCACCTGCTCATGGCTATAGGAACTTGGAAAGTTTTTACCACGGGTAGTCATTTTGCAACAAAACAACAACAAACAACAACTGCAACCATGACAATATAGACTATTAGGCTTGTCCTTTATTGTAAGTATACGTGATCTCGCTTTTCCATAACGTGAACAATCAAGAAAGGCTTGAACCATGAGGTCAGATAGAATAGAATATAAATACTTTATTTATCCCAAGGCAAAGTTGGGTCCATAAGTACTAATTCCACAGCCTCTGTCATAAATGCGATGCGATTTTGGCACAATTATTATTCAGTATGGTTGTGTTGTTGTTGTTGTTTTGTTTAATTTGTAATAACTAGTTATTTATATTAACATATTTATAACATTATCACTTAATTTCAAAGGACAGTATTCACTGATCATCTTCAAACAGCTCAGACATTCTTTTGAATATAATGAGTCTGGCTTGATCAGGGCCCCCGGCCTGCTGGCTGTATTCTATTATCACAGGAGAAGCTGATGAAAAAAACAACTCCCCCCCTCGAAAATAAGACTTCAATCGATTAAATGCCACGGATGGAGGGGAGACCATCATCGGTTTCGACCAAACTCTCTCAGTGGGGTTTCCTATACCCCAGCTTCAACGGGTGGACGCGATCATTGGGAGAGGTGGTGGGAAGGATGGAGGAAGGGAGAGAAAGAGACAGTCATTATCTCTAGGGAGGGATGAAAGAGGGGTGAGAGAGAGTGACAAAGGACGAGAGACATTACGTTTACATATACATTCATATTCCAGACACTAGCTGAGTAATAAACACAATACTGTGTGTAACTGAGGGGTACAATTCCCTGACTGTATTGATAAGTATGGTATCATTAAACCACTACCGCTTTATGTACTTTAATTACTGGCCATACAGTACACGATATCTAAGTATGATGAACACTTTCCCACATATGAAATCAGGTCCACACAAAGGTAATAGTCAAATATTTAATATATAGCAAAAGGTACATATAATAATTACTTATTACATTTATGATTTGAATTGAATGCTCTTGTAAGGCAAATGAGTACTCGTATGTAAATCAACACTGAATGTCCAATCTCTGGTTACACAGGAAGCAAGTATACAACCTGGCTCTTAGGGGATTATAGCGATGGTCACTTAATGATTATAGCTGGATAATATACTGAAGGGGTCCCGCCGGTTGTAAGCCAGTAGGGGGGGTAGGAGAGCCGTCGGCTGTATCCCGTCTGGTCAACGATTTCTAGGGAGAATTCAGGTACAGAACACAGTGCCCGTAGAACCTTGATCCGCAGATGAATACACTTGGGCTCTCTTGTAGACGATAGCTGTAGCTGTCGCTGTCGGTCCACAACGAAGAAGAAGCGAGGCGACCTCAGTCTGGTCTGAGCGCCGTCTCACCTTGGCTCCTCTCGGGGTAAATCCAACACTCACCGGTGTTGGCGATTATCCGCTCCACAAATCAAAGCACCAAAGCAAATAGATATTCCATGCCGTATAGGGCTCAGCAGTCGTCGGGGTAGGTAATCCAATGTGCAGGTCCACTCGTCCTCGCCCAGAACTCCTCGGATGAAAGCACCACGCGTGGTCTGCCCAACCTGGTTAAGACTCTAGATAACGCGAGGAAACGATGGGGGTGCTGCTCACTTTAGAACTCTAACCGAACGATGCACCATACATAATAGACTATTATTACTTAATAGAAATACGGTGCCAAACTCTGGCAATTCAGCTATTAATTCGCACGAGGTCTCGCTGCTATTCTAAGGCCAAACAGGCCGTACTACACCGCACGTGGTATCGTGGGGTGAGGCTTCACGTCTTGTTACTTAGTTGGGTAGAAGGGTAAAGGACTAAGAGGAATTCTACATTTCTTGCGCCGTATTTATATGCATAGTGGACAAGTAGTGCCGCTCTGCTTTCGGTAGCCGTATTCCTGCGCGGAGCTGAGGCTAGTAAGGGCATGTCTCGTCGGTACCTTTGAACTTTGTCCCTGGCGCCTGGTCCTTTTGTCCAATAAGAGAATGAACTATTATGGGCTGTAGTAGAATAAAGGGATATTCAGTGTATATGTACAAGGAATATACAAGGGATATCAAACGATATACAAATACTATTAAATATATATCCATAAATAAATATATATATTCGGTTTAATCTGATCCTTCACAACACTGTGAGTATTTCCATGGAATCAGAACTCGCATCGACTAGAGAATCCACTGGTTAACAAAATAACCTGTTTATCCCCTTAAGCATACCCCACATTTTGCATAAAACGCCTGACCATTGCATATCGAAAGTAATTTGTGATTTATTGTACTTTATATACTTATAGAACATGTGTCGTATATTTTATGGTTGTCTCTGGTTGTGTGGTTCGCCACCGGCCGAAGATGCAAGTGTAGGTCTGTATAATGAAGAGTCACAACGATGGTCTTGGAGCACTCAATTGCGAGAAGTTGTTTATTTCAAAGCGGCCCACACGGTCGCCTTCAAACAAGGTTTTCTCCTCCAAACTGCACTCTGTGAGAACGTCAGCATACCGGCTATGACATGGTATAATACTTAGTCTCTTTCTAATAAAAAGTATTGGTTTTACAAGTTCTGATATTCGTCTAACAAAAAGTTCTTAAGCAGGCCTCAGCAGCAGTAGAGCAGGAATCTTCATCTCGATTGGGAAGTCGCGCTGTTAAATCTTCTTCATCCTCTCTCGTTCGTCTGTTTTTTCTTCTCCATCCTCCTGTATCGATCTTTTAAAAACCGCCTCTTGCCCACGTCATTTTTGCATGACGCTTGGCAAGTTGCTCAGCCAATCACAGTTTTGTGGCCAGTTTGGTAACTGGGGGAGTCGTTCTAGACACTCCCCTTTCCCGTATTTAGAGGAGATTAGTTTTATCTAGGGATGTCCGATATTATCGGCCGACCGATATTATCGGCCGATATCGGCAGTAAAATGTGATATCGGAAAATATCGGTATCGGTTTAAAAAAAGAAAAAAACAATAACAATATTTGTTATATATATATCCAGTGAAATGATTAGTTACCTGAAATTATTCCGTTTTTTGGGGTGGGAAACCCTGAATATATCGGTATCGGTTGATATCGGTTGATATCGGTATCGGAAATTAAGAGTTGGACAATATCGGAATATCGGTATCGGTAAAAAAGCCAATATCGAGCATCCCTAGTTTTATCCTGATTAAAACAGTACACATATCAATTTCAAATAGACACACATATATATTGTTTGGTAGCTTTCAAAAACAAACACATTGCTTCTTTTGTTGTCATTTGTACCTTCTGTATAGCTGAAAAGACTTTATCAGAGTAGTTCCAATCATGGGTTATTGCCATTTCTGATTCTAAACATAATCTACCTATAGGCTAAACAATTCTTTTATCATTTGATCATCATCTTTACCTGTTCTTATAATCAGGGGTTGAAAGTTATGTCTTTCATATGTATCTTGCATCCTAGATTATAAATAATAGTATCCTTTTAGTCTTCTAAATGAATGACAAATCATGCCATAGACATTGACTCGTTTGCTGATATGCACAGACAATTTAAGACACTTTTCAGTAGTTCTGCTTGCAACCACCGCTTGTAATTATTAACCTAGTTCCTCTATTCCATGGCTCTCGTAATTTCCTCCAACGCTATTTAAAACAGTCCTAGTCATCTTTTAACCTCATCCGTCTTCTGCTTGTCTTGAAAGCCTATTTCCTTGGGGCCGTTTGGTGGTCAACAGTCATGATTCAGTAAATGCAATTACTTTTATTGTTTGTCACGTCCCTTCAGGTAAGCCATCTGTTTTTCAGTTCTGCTTACAGAGAGCTAATACTCTGGACTGTTAACTCTGCTCTCACCACAGTATAAACGAACTACACCTCGTAAACAGGCCTCCTTCTATATTTGCTAAGGAAACGGTCTGCTTGTTTCAATGACCAGCTTAATATTTAAAAACTCTTTAGCAGTGTGCGAACCATAGCATGGTCTTTGGGTGAGCCAAATAATATTTTTTTGCGCGCGCGGGGGGGGGGGGGGGGGGGGCCTCTCAGAGAGGAGTCAGACTTTTGGAGGATACTGTGATCGCAGACGTTACTGTAGCCTGTAGCCTGTAGGCCTTGTGTATGTATGTATGTGACAAATAAACCTCTTGAATCCTGTCATATATTCAATCAGTTTCAGTAACTACAGAACACATAATACTAGACAACTCACTTGTTGAGGTCCGGCCGTCTGGACGGTCTGGGCTTCCACAGCACATTCCATGATAAAAAAAAAGTATCTGTTTAGTTAGATAGATGATAGATCATCATCCAACACTGTCTACAGTATCCTATCCTGTGTTCTGATACGACCGCAGGCGCCGGCACGGTCACCGGGCGTTGTAATACTAATAATAGTCCCCACCGGAGCAGCACCAGCAGCAGGTGTAATTGTAACGGCGTCGCCTGTGATCCCGCCTCCTGCTGCTCTGTCAGCTTCACTGTCTTCGTGAAACCAAAATTGGTTAGGCTTACTTGTTTTCGTTTAGACATTATGCATTCCTGAGTGACCTTATTTACTGGCTGTCAAAACGATCACTGTGTCAACAAGTCACAGCACAGGTTACAAAGTGGGTCAAGTTTGATTTGTGCCGTGCATGCGTGCAGGCTGCAGCGCCGCCGCGCTCCGAATGGTAATTGCAAGAATAGCATGCATGTTGCCATATTACGTGTGAATTAGTGCGCAAATCATTAATCATACATCCAAAATAGCATACGTTTATTATTATACACGATGATGATACAGAAAATTACAGAAAAATGAGAAATGCATGGCAAAAGTAGCATTTATTTTCAGTAATTTAGAGACCCCGAGGGGAGCTTTAGAGACCCCCAAGGGAGCTGATGTCTGATCTAGGGGAGCTATAGCGGACCGAGCTCCCCCCGTGGATCGCACCCTGCTCTTTAGGACGATTACCACAGTCTTGTCTCTTTTGAAAGGTAGAGAAACAGAGGTTTGAACACACTGAAATAAAATATGTGCTCCTTACTTTTGTGTTGACTTGTTGCCAGATGCCTGTTTTTAGGAGCTGGAAAACATAATGATTCCAAACTTTACAAAAATCCCTTGAAAAATGTGTATTTTACAAAGGTTTTTGTAATGCGTATACCGCAATAATTCAGCGTGATTATCCAAAATGGCCATTCATTTTGATGCGAGAGTCAAAACAAAGAACTTGTTGGTCTTCTTCTGCCCACCTTGTCGTTGCAATCAGCGCAGGGTTCGCTTTCGGAGCAGACGTGTGGTGGTCAATCATTTTCGCCATCAGCTGTGACTGACTGGTCAGTTCAGGACCATTTACAACCGGACATGGTCACTCGTCTGAACGACTTGTCAAATGAAGCTCGCCAGACATTTTGTCTTGCAACTCGAGACCCGAAGCATGCAATAGGTTGAGTGTGGTGACGATCGAAAGGCGGAAAAATTCACCTTTCCAACAATGTATTGGTTGCACGGCAAAAAATGCAGCCTGGAGCCGGCAGACTCAAGGGCAAAGTGCCCAGGTTTTAGGGAGTCAGCGTACAGGCGTGACATACCGTATGCGGTACCTACGCTGAAAGAGGATTTATCTGTATTCGTATCCGTGGCTAATATCGACACGTCCCAGCAATCCTATTCATCTCCTCTCTGTAGAATAGGAATCGTCTCGTGGTGGATCCCGGCGATCGTGAACAGAGTTCACGTTGGGCACCGACTCATAGACTAACCCGTTAGTATAGTGACTGACAAGTCTTCTTGAAAATGGACCAGGATACCTTTAACCCCTGTATATGTAGGACTACACACCCCCACCCAAAGAGAGAGAGAGGGGATTCTAGTGAGGTATCCGGCAGGGTGGGAGGAAGAGGAGGTGGAAATGGAGACAGAAGGAGAGAGAAGCAGAGGGAGGGTGAGAGTGTGAGATTGAGAGAGAGAGAGAGAGAGAGAGAGAGAGAGAGAGAGAGAGAGAGAGAGAGAGAGAGAGAGATGTTTGCCTGATCTGCAGCATAATCATCCAATGTGTCTCTGCGTGGTTGGGGAGCACATCATTAGGGAAGCTAGAGGTCATGTGGGTTCATGCCACCGGGAATCAACCAGCCCCCTCCTCCCCTCCTGACACTCAATTTGTATAATTGACCTACGTTCCAGCTCTCTCTCTTTTTTTTTAAAGCCCCAGTGTGGAGGATGAGATGAAATTAAATGAAATAGATGGCAGAGAGACTTCCAGAATGTATGTGTGTGTGTGTGTGTGTGTGTGTGTGTGTGTGTGTGTGTGTGTGTGTGTGTGTGTGTGTGTGCGTGCGTGCGTGTGTGTGTGTGTGTGTGTGCGTGCGTGTGCGTGTGCATGTGTGCGTGTGTGTGGCCAGTCGATAGCCCGGCAGGGATAACGTTGATGCTGATTCTAGGAGATGGCTGGCACTGTGGGAAGAGATGCTTAGGTATGCAGGGGGGAGAGAAGGAGAGAGGGAGAGGAAGAGGGAGAGGAAGAGGAAGAGGGAGAGGGAGAAAGAATAGTAGAGAGAGAGAGTTATAGAATTGGAGAGGAACAGACAAAAGATGTGGTGATAGAGAGGAAGAGAATGTTGAAGTTGTAGTCTGCCCTTCCCTGAGGTGATTTTGCGGGAGACCACCCCCGCAGGCGGAAGCGATGCTCTGACGGCGAGGGGTGTTGCAACGTGACGATGGTGGGGTCGGTGGGGGGTGTCGGGTGGATGGCGAGGCATTTTTTTTTTTTTTTTTTACGCTTCATACTCAATCACGATGAGCTCGCACTCCAAGAGACGGATGGAGAGACGCGGGAAATGTAGGGATGAGAGTGTCTGGTGACGGCAGAGGAGTGATTACACCGCGCTGAGCTGAGGGATGAGAGGAGAACGGGGGTATTTTATTTTGTCAATTGAAGTGTGCAAATGGAAATGTCAGAGCGTCCGGTAGAACTAACGTTAATTAATCTGATAGACGCCTCTCGCCCCAATCAATCGCCATTGTCTTTTCTTCGTGGGAAAGGCTGATGATTTTCCTTTGTTATTTTTTGAGGAGCGACACACGGCCCTCCCTTTTTTTTAAACATATTGTGACGAGCCTTGTGGTGTTCAGGCTTGACACGGACTAAAACAAACAATTCCAATGTCCACACAAGCACAATTTCAATAAACAGGTGATATTTATTGATATGAAAAGTACAGGTCCGATAGGCAGAAGAGTAGTCAAAATACAGTCCAGGGTCAAAACACGTTCCAGGCTCTCGTAAGAAAAAGGGAATGTTCAATACTCAAGGTTTGTCTTCCGGCCCAGTGTCAGTTTCACAAGGGGGGTAATCTCAGCCAGTCCAGGGTCCAGTACCACGAACACCTACTCGCTCTCACCTCGCCTTCCAACTACCTCTCACCTCACAAACTCAATATATCACACTCTCTCCACAATCTCGGCTCCTTCCTCACCTCCACTCAACCTTTCTCTGTCTCTCCTAGGACTTTATGCTATGTGTGTCTGATTGATTGATTGATTGATTGATTGATTGATTGATTGATTGAAAAGTGTATTAACAGATTGCAGAATGGGTACAGTACAGTACAGCTCAATACAAACAATTGTTAAGGGGATGCAGACCAGAGAAAGACTTTCGTCTTGTTTACATCAGGGTCCCCCATTTCAATTCATCTGTGTGTGTGTGTGTGTGTGTGATGTGGGTGATCACGTGGTGCACAGGTGTATTCTATCAGTCCTAATCAACTCCTCAATTCACTCCTCTGCCCGTGGCAATAGTATCGCCCTTCCGCCACGTAACCAAGTGACAAGGGATGATATCTGCCACAATATTTATATATAAATATATATATATTTCTTTTTAAGAATTTGATCGTGAACTTTGAGTCGAGGAAAGACAGCAGAAATGTATCAAAGTCGGGGGAATCTGTGCATCCATCTGTCACAAGTTCGAGGGGCCTGGAGGAAAGTGATCTCTCAACCCTCAGGGTTACGGGCTTAGACGCTCCCGGGGGCGACATGTGTTTCTTTCAGAGGCCATAACTGGATCAGTGTTACTCTAGCTGTAAAGCTCGAGTAAAGATACTGGTATCATATGAAACTAGACCACCTTAGTACCACGAGCCTTCCCTTTATAGGCCCAATTTATGCTAATCCCTGGCACTGTTTTGAATGCAGTATAAATGTGTTATTTTCACCTATTTTAATAATATATGTATGTGAATATTTCTGCATAGGGTCCCTAAACAGTATTTTAATTGTGTCAATTGGGTTATGACTGCAAAGCTGAGACTATTGTGGAGCCCAATTGTATTAATGTATGATGATGTTAGCCCCCGTCGTAGACCTCACAGCCACAAACTAGAGACCTATAGGGCATTCAGATGATGTATGGCTTGGTATATTGACAATAAGGGGACGTAGACCAAATGCGTCCACATTTTTATAGGATTCTAGCACATTTTCATAACAATAGCGAATATTACCGTTTTCTTACAAATTAACGATGCTTTATGTTGTCCTTTATATGCCGATTATCATAAAAATGTTACCATATGTCCCCCTTTAGACAACATATGTAACGCTACCAGCGCACTTTTGTTAAGATAATTAGTTTACCATTCGCGGTCGCTATACTGCGGTCGCATACCGCTGTTTAGATCACGTCGAAGAATAGACACATCCCAGTGACCTGTGACCTGTGCTAACGCTCTTGGGAAATGTATTCATGTAGTTTTCAACTTTTTCACCTTTTAATTTTAAACCAATGCTGCCATCTACTGACAACAAAAAGTGTTGTCTAATCATCACCTTGAGAGCCACTTCCGTATACAGCGTCGCCCGAAACCCATTCTAGAGATTCCCACTTTTTACTGGGAATGAGGCGTGGCCGTATTTGGTCCCAGACAATAAGAGTGGCTGCGATTGGTCACTGTGACGTTAGGGCATTCAGACGATGTATGGCTTTCCTTGGTATATTGACAATAAGGGGACGTTTCTGAGCAATTTCTAGAATATAAGTGCTCACCATCCAATCGCAGAGAAATGCTATTCTTACGGAAATCTCCAAATAAGGTTTTTGATACCAAATCACAGCATAGCCTACATTTTTCTATGGTGTCCATCAAGGTCTTCGCATCTTTATGTGGTATTTTGGAGGGATTTTTGACAATCGATTCTTTAGTGGTCAAAAATGGTTACATTGATTTGGCACCAAATCTGTGTAACAAATGGTATCAACCCAAAAATTGTGAGAGACAACTTATGAGACATAATTGAGTATGGGAATGGCCATCATACACTTCAACCATAAGGTTCTAAGCCCTTATACACACCTAACCAAAACACAATGTTTATTATAGTTTTCTGACTAGAAAACCCTGCCAAACGGGTGGATGCGACCCCCCCCAAAAAAAAGACAAAAATGGGGTGGGTCCTTAAAGGTTAAGGAAAGTAAATGTACAAGAAGACAGTATGCACCTCTCCCCTGTTCCAAAAAGACAAATAAGTCTTTAATAATAAGAGACAATGTTGGCAACTGCCATATTTGTCTTATTATCATTTCTAGTTTCTGACAGACAGACATCCCCTCGCGCCACGACGACAACAAAAGTAGTTTGTACAGTAGCTACTGGAATCAGTCATTTGCATTCACAGCCCCGGCTCCCATCCTGATGAGTCCTACGCTCAGCGACACAAGCGACAGATGTGCTTAGTTTAAATTTAACTTCAGGGTTATCATGCCGTCGCCGTTATACTATAGTGACTTGAGGAGTGGGCGGCGCTGTCGTTGATGCCGTGGAGATCGGGAGAGCTCGGCGGGATGTATATAAAAAAAAAAAACGGGGAGAAAAAATCCCACATTTCCCACATTTGCACTATTCTGTTTTGACAAGCGGGCTAATATCTGCCGCGGGTCATCGATATTTCTGACAGTGCGGCATAAATATAGAATGAACGTCCCTTTGTTCTGCTCGAGGAGCCACACGTCGACAGGCATCAGCGTGAGGTGGCCGGGATCTGTTGATTTGTTTGTTTGTTCAGTCAAGTAGACATTGGATCCCAGCGGAAACATGTTTTTTCCCCCCTTCCATGTCACGCATCATAAATATCATTCAGATTGGACGATTCAACTATGAAAGTACAATTGGGGGGGGGGGGGGGGGGGGGGCGGAGGGGCTATGTGGCTGATGAGTACAAGCGTCACCGTTGCCTTCATCTGAAGAGCGTAAACGATGCACAGATAATGAGGATGTGTCTTCAAAATTCACCTGTCATCATAGTAGTCAGTATGTAAGTGTAATGTAACTCTACAATGAAGAACAATGTATAACCAATATTGGTCCTCATTCTCGAACATGTTCGTAAGTACGTTTGTAAATATCTTGGTAAAAATGTCATACTAACACATTTACAAAAATCATCCTCCGGATTCCCGAATGCGTGAAACGGTCTCCGTTTGGGGTTCGCTCTGCTCAGTGAGCGAGCCTCCAGCGTTACCTGGTGGGTACAGTAGAAGCCCTTAGAAGTCAGGCATTTACTGCTACTCTGCCACTACTTCACCACTCTGATTTTGTGACTCCTATTGTTCTCGACCGGGCCAGATTTCACACCTCCACGGCTGGGGAGATTTTCATCTTACATTTTTATTCGTCCCAAATGTCCCAGCCCCATCCGATTTCTTAGATTTTTTCACTGTTTATTTATCATGCATTGCAACACTAATATATGGTCAGTACGCCAAGTCAGACTGCCCATATAAAAATTATCTTGGGGGTCTGAGGGCAGTAGCCCCCGACCCCCTCCCTGGGGAAGCACTTAAATTAAGTACCAGCCCCCGAAAATTAACACCTGAGTGAGTTCTAAAGTGACATTGGAGTGGTAGATGAGTGGCAGTGGGGACGTGATTCTCGAGGGCTTCTACTGTAATTGCCATGTATACCTGTCTTAATTACACTCATTGGTACCTGGTGTGGCTCGTTAATATCCTTTCATATTCTCCCCTGTGTCACACAAACCCTGTCAGTCGATCACCAAACTGTCCATGAGTAATACCTACCTGTGTAAGCCTTATCGCTCCTTGCCACGGAGGATAAGTACGTTCACCATGTATTGCTAGTTGTCATGTTATTTCGATTGCCGTTTGAATTCATTATTGAAAGTGTATGCAGCTCCGTCTTTGACGTGGTAATCATTTGACGTGTTTTGGAGACCTTGCTTTCTCCCCTTTATTTCCCCCAGTTTACTGTGTAGATTACTTTATGTATTGTGAGAATCATTTAACGTGTTTTGGAGACGGAGATTTCTCCACTTTTGTTTATCTGTCATCGTATGCATGTTCATGCTAGACTATGCCTCCTACTGGTCGGCTGCAGTGAGGACCAAGCCTTGCATCACGTGTCCCCTCCTCCGGTACACGAGGAGGAGGCAGCTGTCGCATCTTTTCACCTGAACAGCGCAATCTCTCAGTGGCGAGGAGTAACGCGTGGGAGGCTGTTACTTCCTGATTCTGCTGTACAGGCGCACCAACCGACCTGTAGGAGTCGCTGTCCACAACGTCCAATCCCCACCCACCGGCTTTCCCCACCCTCTAACACTGCCAATTGTGTTAGTATGAACGACCGGCCAAGCCGGTAGCAACACCGAGAGCTGGGCTCGAACCCAGCATCTCCTGCGTTAGTGGCGAGCGCCATGCCCACTGCGCCACTCAGCCGCCCTCCAAAAATGCTGTGTTTTTTTTATGTTTTTGTTCTATAAAACCGTAACCCCAAGAATCTGAATCTAATTGAATTGTGAGATTCCCAAAGATTCCAACCCCTAATATATCGGTGGGTCTGTAGTTTACCTTTATACCCCGATACTCCTGGCAATTAGGAACGTTCCCCTAACCGTCCAGCACTGTGGCTCCCGGAGTTAGCGATGTGATCTGTCTCCCTGCCACAGTGGGAGTAAGTCCTCTGTGAGTGGACTCCCCCTCCCTGATTGATTCTCCCTCATTACCTCTCTTCCCTTTTGTGGGAGTGAAAGAGAGAGAGAGACCACTGTCAGGTGAACAGCGCACACACGCACGCACGCACACACACACACACACACACACACACACACACACACACACACACACACACACACACACACACACACACACACACACACACACACACACACACACACACACACACACACACACACACACACACACACACACACACACACACACACACACACACACGCACACCTTTTCTGCCAGCCCTAAATCATATCTACCGTGTGAGCTATTTCTAGTTGCATATTATGTTCATTTTGGCTATCTTTGTCTGAGTCACGTATTCCTCTTCTGAACAAGGATCCAATTCATGTGAGAAATTGATCATTTGTTTGCCATTTTAAGTAGAGGCAGCATATTTTCCTCATATTTTCTGTTTTTGTGGTTCTAATCATCTTTTCTTTCCGAGGCCCACTTCCTGGTTGTGGCCAAGGAAACGTATAAAAAAAGGAAGGGTCATCATCACGTCACTGTGTAGCGTGCGAACGCACATCGGTGCCAAGTTCAGTTCGGCCGACAATGAGTTGAATGGGTTCAGCCATCTCCTGGTTTATGGGCGTTTATGACATTTAAACAGGTAATTCCCTTGGATGTCAGACTCATCTGCAATTTGTTGCATTGTTAACTAGCTAACATATTGGTTGATATATTGGTATATATATATTGGTTGGTATTCCTCAGATAGCTTGTACTGTATATATTTTATTTTAATACAGGCTTCAATAGAACTGGCACCAAAGTCTGGCACCAAGTAGAGCTGGTGTTCTGCCGTGACGACCCTTTCTTCTTGTATGGTTTCTTTGGTTGTGTGCAGCTAATTACACCGGTGCACCAGTGAGAACGCTGCTCCCTCACCATACATACCTGTGTTTCATTGGGCTGAACCAAGTGGGCTAGAGAGAGGGGGGGGGGGGTGAAATGGGATCTGTTGGGTATTATACAATGGCATGCAAATATCTTGATTCTGATCTTGGGCTGAAACAGTCAAGTTAGCCGTTGTTATTTCGTATAACACACTCAACAGGACCCCAGATCCCTCCCACAACCGAATAGCTTTTTTTTGTTTTTTGAATAAGTCTGAATGAGTCCGCCATAGATAGACAAATGGAAGTAAACAGTACTGTATATTTGTAGATCTGGTATGTCATAAATGTCTAGATGTAACAGTACTGTCTATCTGTATGGCATGTATGTCATGATGAATTGAAAATGGGGGACCCTGATGTAAACAAGACGAAAGTCTTTCTCTGGTCTGCATCCCCTTAACAATTGTGTGTATTGAGCTGTACTGTATTGTACCCATTCTGCAATCTGTTAATAAAATGTTCAATCAATCAATCAATCAATCAATCAATCAATCAATCAATCAATCAATCAATCAATCAATCAACTGGAGACTAACTGTATCACATGACTGACATTTGTTTAATTTTTTTTAAAGAATAGACTGCTTTGCAGCGTCAGTGGCAACAAGATAAATAATGAATGTAGACCCGGTTTGTATTTGAGTGTATTCGTATTGTAATAGTGTAATACTTTGTAATAGTGTACTAGTGTAATTAGGAATAATGTGGGGAGATCTACCACCTTTCTGAGCGCACCTTTCTAGTGTCGACACTACATCGCTGTCAGTACCATCCTAAATAGTGGGGGTCTTACATCCTAACCCTACAACACCTTTTGATTCTGAACAGACTTAACCCCCCCCCCCCCCCACACATACCCCTTCTCACTTTGCTAATTCATAGCCAAAGCCACGAATGGTGGCACTTGCATAATATTACACCTTTATATTTGAATCCAGAGACAGAGGGCGAGTGTGTGTGTGTGTGTGTGTGTGTGTGTGTGTGTGTGTGTGTGTGTGTGTGTGTGTGTGTGTGTGTGTGTGTGTGTGTGTGTGTGTGTGTCAAGAACAATGCGGTCAAAGGGAGAGTTGGGGAATAGTCATATCTCGGTGTCAAGAGACAGCCCACTTTATTGGTTAATTACCTGCAGGATAGAAAGAGAGAGAGACAGGCCTCGTTATCAGCCGTGTAGCTCTAGACTCACGTCCGAAGACCGAGGGAGGCTGCTCCTTCGACACGGCTGAAGCAGGGCTCACAAATGACATAAATCACTGCAGCTATAGTCACAACAAGAGAGAGTGAGTGAGAGAGAGAGAGAGAGAGAGAGAGAGAGAGAGAGAGAGAGAGAGAGAGAGAGAGAGAGAGAGGGGCTCGATATAGAGGATTTTCAGGGAATCTCTCCTCCTTTATTTCTTTGGTCCGACATTGGATTGATCTGGAAATGTGGCAAAATTGGATGGTGGCCCTCGGTGCTACCCTGTTAGATAACAGGGCAGTGTCTGAAGTATGTCCCAATGGTCTCTCCTGGTATACAAATTTATAAATACATTTTTAGAAAACCTTGGTAACACCAAGTAGGCTAAGAGTTTTTTTTTTTCAAAACTTTGTTTATTGAAGTTTTTTCGTTGCAATATGAGATGAGCACAAGGTCAAATTGTACACATATATGCCAGACGTATTGCACAGACATATCTACATATAAGTAGTCAAAATATAGGTCTGTTGAATGTAGACAATATACATATTGCACAAAGCTACATATAATTAGTCAAAATATAGGTATGTTGGATAAACAATATACCTATTGCACAAAGCTATGTATAAATAAACAGAATATAGGTCTGTTGAATGTAAATAATATACATAGATACATAGATAGATAGATAGATAGATAGATAGATAGATAGATAGATAGATAGATAGATAGATAGATAGATAGATAGATAGATAGATAGATAGATAGATAGATAGATAGATAGATAGATAGATAGATACTTTATTAATCCCCTTGGGGAAATTCAGGGTATCTCGCAGCTCACAACAGTATACAGACATTGACCGTTCCCATACAGTTATTACACGTTATGTCTGCATCATGAATTAAAAATAAGTACATGATCAAATTCAATTCACATATTGCACATGGCTACGTATAAGTAGTCAAAGTATAGGTCTGTTGAATATATACACTAAAGAGAATACACCACAAAATAAATATAGATGTTGTTTCGGACATACAGTTAATTAAACAGATATGTAGGCTAAGAGTTTTGATCATTTGGAATGAGGACCATGTCGACTCGACCTTGTGCAATTACATGGATACTACAAGGGCAAGCGATGAGGACCGTGTAGATTGGTTGGGGGTTTGTGTTTATCTAATTTTACCAGCTGGGATATATATGTACAGTATAGCTTAGGTACTATGTATAGCCTACCTAGCTTGGTATATCCTATATATGTCAGTCAGGGACCAGAAAAGCTGCCCCCATATTTGATGTCGTCAACTATTTTGGAGTTTATGGCGTCGGCCAAATGGAAATACGATCTAGCAGATGGCAATCAAATAATTGGAATATTCTTTCTGCAGTCTCATCGGCTATTAGTATAATGGAGTATAATGGAGCTCTATGGAGAAACCATGGCACTCCCCTGACTAAAAGTATAATGGAGCTCTATGGAGAAAGCATGGCCCTCCCCTGACTAAAAGTATAATGGAGCTCTATGGAGAAAGCATGGCCCTCCCCTGACTAAAAGTATAATGGAGCTCTATGGAGAAACCATGACACTCCCCTGACTAAAAGTAGTTTGAGACGAAAACGGCTGGATGTCATTTAGCCAAATCAGCATGGCTGTGAGTGTGACTATTTCACCTGTTACATATCTAGTGTTGGCATGGATCGATCGTTTAGGTTCGCTAGCAGGGCTAACAAATGCAAATATATTGTAGTCTGAGCAGGAACAGTCTGACATGGACGAGAAACCTGTCTATATGTTATTGAAAAAGAAAATTATTATTTTGATGTTTTTCGATTTGTTTAATCTAAATAAAATTAAAAATGTATATATATATTTTAAGTTGGACAACGTACATTTTGTTGCTCTTTCTGACCTAAAGCACTTGGACTCCCTAGGAGGACTTGAATGTGGCATTAATGCAGTCCCTATAACACGTTATAGCTTTGTGCGTTAGGTAAAGTGCGGCGATAATGAATATGCCTGCTATTACATTGCTTTGTCATAGTCCCAACAATACCATAATACCATCTAAATAGGTTCACTCAATTCCTCTCATACAGCTAACAAACAGCTTTCGGCTGATAGGAATATAATTTCATATTGTATATTATGGGCGGGGGGGGGGGGGGGGGGGTTTGGCTGGATATTAACCACCCCTTCATTTCAATTACAAATACTCCCAGATAGATAATTAATGTTAAATGCAATCATCATCAACATTAAATTGTGTGGCTCACTTTTCACAGTGATCTGGCATAAATGGGTGGATTTGTGTTATTGGGGGGGGGGGGTGAAGAAATGAAAACAAGAGGAGAGAGAAAGAGGAATGGAAATGTACTTAAAAGGATAATGAAGATCAAACACTGAGGCCAGGCAATTGTTATTCTAGTTTCTAAGGAGCGTGTGAAGTGAAGGAATATGCCGTTTATAATAATCTCACTTCCAATATGTGCGGGATCTATATAGCTGCATCCATACAGACGTACACTCTGGGGATACATGAGTGTGTGCCCGCCTTGAGTTCAAAACATACAGACCTGGGTGTAAACAGCCCTGACAGGCAGCGGGAGGTAGATAATGAGGCATGTGTTCAGCTCACTCCTCTACTGATTAGCTTAATTAGCATTAAGGCCCAGGCGAGGGGCCGCACTGATAGGCATCAAAACAAGGAGAGATGCAGTATGCATCATGTATATGTGTGTGTGTGTGTGTGTGTGTGTGTGTGTGTGTGTGTGTGTGTGTGTGTGTGTGTGTGTGTGTGTGTGTGTGTGTGTGTGTGTGTGTGTGTGTGTGTGTGTGTGTGTGTGTGTGTGTGTGTGTGTGTGTGTGTGTGTGTGTGTGTGCGTGCGTGCGTGCGTGCGTGCGTGTGTGTGTGTGTGCTACAGCAGACCATCTCACAGCTAGGCTACAGATGTAAACTCCTAGTTTTTATCTTTGGCAGCCTAGGGCATGTGCACAAGTTGGTTGTGAGGGGCCTACAAATAGCCGGTCTCCCCAAAAGGAAGGCCAAGCAGTTAGCCAGGTACTGCTCAGTATCAGCAATTATAGGAAGCCGCTCAATTTGGAGGAGGCGCTGTTACCTTTACCCATGATTCTGCCGTCCATGCACCTTGTACCTGACTGTTCTTCATCATTTTCTGATTGCACTCGCATTGTTTATGTCCTTTGTATGAGGCTTCCTTGTACTTCTGTTTATGTGGACATAAATAAACATTTCAAACGTGTGTGTGTGTGTGTGTGTGTGTGTGTGTGTGTGTGTGTGTGTGTGTGTGTGTGTGTGTGTGTGTGTGTGTGTGTGTGTGTGTGTGTGTGTGTGTGTGTGTGTGTGTGTGTGTGTGTGTGTGTGTGTGTGTGTGTGTACACTCTGTGATCCTGTCATGCACCCACAGTTGGCTAGATTGTGCAGGTGCAGTGTTGTGTACAGTGTATGGACTTGCAACAGACACAGTGTTGAGAATATGAACTTATAACAGACACAGTGTTGAGAATATGGATTTGTGACAGACACAGTGTTGTGAATATGGATTTGTGACAGACACAGTGTTGTGAATATGGACTTGTAATATACACAGTGTTGTGAATATGGATTTGTAACAGACACATTGTTGTGAATATGGCCTTGTAATAGACAGTGTTGTGAATATGGATTTGTAACGGACACATTGTTGTGAATATGGCCTTGTAATAGACAGTGTTGTGAATATGGATTTGTAACAGACACAGTGTTGTGAATATGGACTGAACATGCACAGTGTTGTGAATATGGATTTGTAACAGACACGATGTTGTGAATATGGACTGAACAGGTACAGGGGGAAACAGTGCAGCACAATCACACAGAGAGATTGCTACAGTATTGCTGGCTATTATTATAAATGTACCTCTTGAGCCCTATAGCCCCCAACTGCTAAAATCCATCTCGGTCAATCTTTCTCCACTCAACGCCACCATTGTTACATCAAAGAATAAGGTCACCCTCTGTGATGAATGAGCTATCCAGCCATTGTATTCAGGGCATATATACTGACCAGCATGTCTTCCTGCTGTGGTATTCTTAGCGGACTCTTCTATGGCACAATGTGACCGTGCTCCCTGGGATTCCAAAAGGCATATCATACAATAAGTGCTTCCAACCTCACATCGCAAATATGGCCGAGAGGCATTCCAGGAGCGACAATAGATGCAGTGCGCTATACATGGCAACGTGTGTGTGTGTGTGTGTATGTGTGTGTGTGTGTGTGTGTGTGTGTGTGTGTGTGTGTGTGTGTGTGCGCTATACATGGCAACGTGGCCCATCACCAGGAATGGGCACAGTGGCAGTAGATTGCGCTCTCATACAAGGAAACTGTGTATCTTTACTGTTTTATGCCGTCGTCTGCCATTTGGAGTTTGGACACGCGCATACTCACCGATACCAGACCAAAGTATTTAGTAGGGCTGACCTCGACTAGTCGAATAGTCGACTAATCGATCGAACAGAGCCGTAGTCGACTGCCAACCTCTTAGTCGAATGACCTCAGTTGACGCGACCTTGACCTCAGTTGGGTCGGACAATTTGAAGGCTCCTATTTTCTGTTGGTTGACCTCCTAAAAAGGTCCCCAACCACTCTTAAAGGAACACGCCAACTTTTTGGGAAATTCGCTTATTTGCCATCTACCCTGGAGTTAGACAAGCAGATACATACCCTGTTCTTCTTTGTGCATGCACTAGGCTTAGGGAACAGCCACAACCGTTAGCCTAGCTTAGCGTCATTCACTGGAAGTAGGTGTGCCAGTGTAGCCTAGTTCCCAGTCCAAATACACTCCAAATACAACTCCAAACCTTTCCTGTAAACATGTTGTGACCTGTGTATTTACCATGTGGAGAAATGAAAAAAGTTGATTAGACATTTTCATTTTCTAAGCAGATATATATATTTCCCGTTCCCTGTCCAGATGACAGCAGAAGGAAATTCAATTTTAAGCACCAATTTGCACGAACTACCTTAAAACAAAGGTGCACCTCAGTTATAGGTATCAAATTATGGAACTCTTTGCAGAATGATGAAAAGAGTTCTACTAATATATTTCACTTCAAAAGGTTGTACAAAGAAAAGATAAATAGACAGTATAGCACAGTTTAGTATAATATTGCAGTTTAGGATAACAGGATAACATAGCATAGCATTGCAGTGTAGGCTAGTATGAGTATAGTAATATATAGTATATAGCAGCGTAACATAGAATAATAATATATACAAATATTGTATAATACTGTATACCAATATGGTGTAGTATAAATAGTATGATTTAGTTATATTATAATAAAATAAAAATTATAAAATGATATAGTAAATGTAAATGTATACATGTATAGACTTTGTGTCCCCCTGTCTGAGCATGTGCAGAAGGAGCTATACGGGCCGTCTGAAGGACGAACATGTTCTTAATGAGGCGGCTAATGAGCACCGTTTTCCTCCCCTTTGTGTGTGTGTGTGTGTGTGTGTGTGTGTGTGTGTGTGTGTGTGTGTGTGTGTGTGTGTGTGTGTGTGTGTGTGTGTGTGTGTGTGTGTGTGTGTGTGTGTGTGTGTGTGTGTGTGTGTGTGTGTGTGTGTGTGTGTGTGTGTGTGTGTGTGTGTGTATAAATGAATTAACCTAAATATGTAGTTTGACTGATAGATACACAAAATGGGTTTATTTATGTTGATTTAATTTAGTTGTGGTGATGTTTCCATTTTTGCAAAATGGGTATATTCTGTTTGGTTTTACGCAATATCTTTATCTTTATTACGGATCCCCATTAGTCATCACCGCAGCAACAACTAGTCTTCCTGGGGTCCACACACAACAAAAACAGTACATAACATTATAGTAGCATACATTTAAAAATATATTCCAATATTCCTACATATAAAAATAATTCCAAATAGCATTACAGTACACAAACAGAGTATCAGATCACAGAAAATACAATAAAAGGGATTCAACTCTCAGACAGTCATATCTTTACAGTGTAAACTACAGTATCTGTGTTTTTCTTTAATGTAAACTAATTTCTTTTTCTCTCAATGCTCTTTTCAAATTATTTTTAAAACTTATCTTACTGAGTAAGATGTACTGGCAGTTTATTCCAATATGACATGGCTCTATATAACACAGTTTTCTTTGCTGCATTGGTTTTTGGTAGTAGCAGTGTGAACGTTTCCCTACAAGCATGCCTATAGTATTATACTTATGTCGATCATGTGTACATGTTAGCTGTGAATACAAACAGAGATATCTCTTGAGATATATATATTCCTCATGAACAAGATCAGGCTGCAATCCAGTCTGTCTTCCACCTTCAACCACGACAGCTTGGTATGCATCCCCTCCACACTGTTTCTCATTGAGCAGTTCAGGGCCAGACGGGCCGCTCTGTTCTGAGTGAGCTGGATCTTATTGAGCTCTTGTCTTGAGGCATTAGACCAGACAGCTGGACAGTAGTCAAGGTGAGAAAGAACTAATGACTTGCTTACATCACTTGCTTCAATATCAGATCGGCTAGAAAATACCTACACCTTCTGATAATTGAAATACCTCTGCTCATTTTGGCAACAACATTGTTTGTGTGAGTTGACCATGAGAGTGTTCCATCAAGTGTGACACCCAACAGCTTTGCCTCTCTAACTTGCTCAATAGCTGTTCCGTCTAAAGATATACTTAGCTTCACGTCTTTTCTTATAGCATGCTTGGATCCCAATATTAGGCTCTTGGTTTTTGAGATGTTTAACTTCAGCCTGTTTTCAGACACCCAAGTGGACACTAAGTTCAATTCTCTCTGAAGGACTTCATTAAGCTCTTCTGTCTTGTCTGATGATGCATACATTGTAGTATCATCGGCGTACATAAGCATACATGTATTTTCTAATACCCATGGCAAATCATTTGTAAAAATGGCGTAGAAGAGGGGCCCCAGGCAGCTTCCCTGTGGAATTCCACACTGTAGGGATTTAAAGTTGGACAGGGTACCATTAAACACAACACATTGCTGTCTGTTACATAGATAGCTTTTTATCCAGTTAACAGCTGCAGTTCTGAATCCATATGCAGTTAGTTTGATGAGCAGCAACTCGTGATCTATGAGGTCAAAAGCTGCACTGAAATCCAGTAGTACAGTACCCACCATTCGCTTCCTGTCAATTTGTTGTAGCCAGTCATCTGTTAATTGTGTTAAAGCTGTACATGTAGAATAACCCTCCTTATATGCATGTTGGAATTGAGAATTGATACTGTTTTCTGAGAGGTAATGCTGAATCTGTTTAAAAACAACACCTTCCATGATTTTGCTTAAAACTGGCAAGATACTAATAGGTCGACTATTTGCTCCATTAAAAGGCTGTTTAGCATTTTTTTGGAAGTGGAGTGACCTTAGCTATCTTCCACATTTTGAGGAAAAACACCCTCATTTAGACATAGATTAAAAATATCACACAGTGGCTTTGCTACAATTCTGGCTGCCAGCTGGAGCAGTTTACCATCTAAGTTATCATGACCACAAGGTTTGTCACACTGTATGGACAAGAGAAGCTTTTCCATTTGCTCTAGATTTATATCCATAAAATCAAAAAATAAAATAAAATTATGCATAATATGCTGTTTAATTATTGATTCAGACAGCTTACCATCCACTGGCAGCATTTGATTCCTTATCATCTCCACCTTATCAATAAAATAATCATTAAAATGATTGGCTATATCTCGAGGGTTTGGTCATAAATCCACCAGCTGCTTCTATAAACGAGGGCATCGTATTTGTTTTTTACTTTTTGCTGTCACCTTTAATTTCTTCAAACTTGGATTTATAGTATTGTTTTTTCTTGTGTATTCATTTTGGTGACTTTGTTTCTCAGAAAGCGGTAGGCCTGCCAATCATCCGAGCTACCGGATGCAATAGCATCCTTTTTCAATTGATCCCTCTCTTTCATACAGCTTCTCAACTCCAAATCAAGCCAAGAGGCTTTAGTTGTTTTAACGGTTAATTTCCTCATAGGGGCGTGTTTGTCACAGATGGATGAGAACAGTTTCATAAATAATTGTAAGGCATTCTCTGTACTCGTTAGTTCAGTCACATTATCCCATTGTATCTCGTTCAAGTCTTCAACAAACACATTTTCATTGAAATGATTGTACATTCTCTTGTATATAACTTTAGGCCCAGCTTTTGGCACCTTAGTTTCCCTTGCTACTGCAATGATGTTATGATCACTAAAGCCTACTGGCACAGATACTATTTTTGAACACATCTCCACAGAGTTTGTGAAAATGTGATCAATGCAAGTTGAAGATCTTCCTGTGCACCTGATGTTAACTCTGGTTGGTGCATTCACAATCTGTGATAGATTGCACACATTGGCCACATCACTTAATTTCTTTTTTAATGTACATGTTTTGGAGAACCAGTCAATATTAAGGTCTCCAACAAAATATATTTCTCTGTCAATATCAGTGACTATTTGTAGCATCTTGCATATATCTTCAAGGTACTGTATGTTTGAGCCCGGTGGTCTGTAGCAGCAGCCTATTAGAACTGGTTTCAGGTGAGGTAGATGAACCTGTAGCCATAGCATTTCCACACCAGGTGCACTTAGATCTATTCGTACTTTGACAGGTATATGTTCTTGAATATAAAAAGCAACACCTCCTCCATGCTTATTTCTATCAAGCCTGTATAAATTATACCCCTGTATTGCAACCTGATTGTCATCTATTGATGTGTCTAGATGTGTCTCAGATAGGGCTGTAACATGTAGAGCATTTTCAAATAGGACAGAACTCAGTTCTTGTACCTTGTTTTTTAGACTACAAATATTTAGATGGGCAATTCTTAGTCCCTTCTTCGGTAGTTGTAAAGTCATTATGGCACGTTCTCGATAAACGTCAAAAAATCTATCAGTCTGTCATACCTCAGAAAGGCGATCTCTCCTCTCCCACGAGCAGCTCTCATCTTGGGCAACAGTTCTTTTCTTTTCAGACGGACAGCAATAAGTCTATCGGTGTGCTGTATGTGTGTAGGGGCAGGTATATATACGATTTTTTCTTCTTCTTCCTGTTCCTTTCGGCCATGGAATTTGGTGGATTATATTAATATGTACTGTTGGACTGTGGTAATTCCATGTACGAATAAATAAAATGATGATGATGTGATTTCATGCATCACCTGAAAAGCCCTGTTTGATATCCACTTCACTCAATGAAAGCGCATTTCCTGGTTAACAGAGCTTTTCAGGTGATGCATGAAATCACTGTACCCGGGCAGCAGTGGTTCGGCAAATAACATTTCTGAGTAGCCTATACAGTATATCTGCTTAGAAAATGAAAATGATTATTTGATAATTTTTTTTATTATTTCTCCATGTGTTAAATACACAGGTCACAACATGTTTACAGGAACTAAGCTACACTGAATGACGCTAAGCTAGGCTAACGGTGTGGCTGTTCCCTAAGCCTAATGCATGCACAGAGAAATAAAGGTTATGTATCTGCTTGTCTAACTCCAGGGTAGATGGCCCAAAAGTTGGCGTGTTCCTTTAAATCTATTTGAGCACATAATTTACACAGGAACATTCTTTGACAAAAAATGCTGGAAAGTGAAGAGAAAAAGGATGACAAACCAAAAGGAAAGCAAAGCGCTGATTAGCTCAAAGTCTGAGCTTAGGGCTCCTAAAAAAATGCCTTATTTGTCGTTATGTTGCTGAGCATAACAACAAAAGTGTGCCTACCCAGCTTCCTCCACCATGCCTTTGTATTTATTTATTTACCCTATTCTGCACCACACGGCACAATAAGAGTTGGCTTGTGACGATATAGCAACAGTGAGCACTTTGACTTCCGTCTCTGTGGAGGCCTTGGAAATAACACACTGTCTAATTGAAATATCCAAAAACGCTAACTTTCAAGTTCCAAAAAGCAATGTAGAACTGAACAACATACTGTATTTGAAGTGGTGCTGTACTGCGGTTGCAGCCATTCTAAATAGCCTAACCAAAGCACGTTGCCTGTATGCGTCTATGCTAATACCAACGCAGTTGTGCGATTTGCGAATCTGATTGGCCACTGACGTTTCTGGTCATGTGACATGTGCGCCCAATAGCGTGACGAGCTGTGTCTTTGCTTATTTCCGCGTCAAACAGCCTGCAAACTACCTAGCATTTTATCGCCATGCTCTAAGACAAACTCTAACCTTAACCAACTTCGAAAGAGTGCCTAAGCTTAACCGTCGAAAGAACTTGCCGTCACACGATTGGTGCACATGTCACATGACCAGAAACGTCAGTGGCCAATCAGATTCGCAAAATGCACAACTGCGTTGGTATTAGCATATAGGCTGCCTGTACCTCTGTTGTTTCCTTTGACATTTTCTTTCTTTCTTTCTTTCTTTCTTTCTTTCTTTCTTTCTTTCTTTCTTTCTTTCTTTCTTTCTTTCTTTCTTTCTTTCTTTCTTTCTTTCTTTCTTTCTTTCTTTCTTTCTTTCTTTCTTTCTTTCTTTCTTTCTTTCTTTCTTTCTTTCTTTGAATTTAAACTGAAACGATCCCTAATGTGTTATGTACATTTCAGGTTCTCAAGGCCTATGCAACCAGGACAAAACCATTTTAGAAACTGGCTGTCGGATTGCAAACCAAGGTACTGCAGGTTGTCTTCCCGCTTTAAAGGTTTAGGATGAAAGCGATGTAGCCTAGCGATATGTTGTTGGATTGAAA